>NW_028317907.1:955000-1136550 GCF_062004578.1 Staurois parvus
GGGCAGTTTGGAAAAGGCGGGTCTATCCTGGAGGAGGAGGGGGGTAGGAAAGACAATAGCAAAGCATTGCTTGCATAGCCACGCCCCCTCGCTCGTTTTACATTTAAATGCTTAGTCCGCTGCTGAGCGCTGATTGGCTGTTCGGTGCTGGGAGGTGTGAGGGAGGGAGAGAGAGAAAGAGAGGGAAGGACCTGCCCCGCCTTGGCGCGCGAATAGAACTCCCGGGACGCGCTCTGATTGGTCGCGGTCGCGCGGCTCCCTGGTGCTGATTGGCCGGCTCAGGGACAGAAGGGAGTGAGATACAATATTCAGAGCTCTCAGCCCACACGTGGAGCTTCTTCGTTGTTCTACCGGCCGGCTGCACGCGTGCTTGTAGTGTTTAGTACATTCCGGGTATCGCAAGGATTGGAAGGGCGATCATGCTGCTGGCTACACAGGGACCGTTCGTGGAGCATCACATCCAATGTTATTATAGGAAGTCCGGGAATAATAATAATAGTGAAGAAGAAGAAGATGATAATAATAATGATGTCAGCCCGGGGTCCTCCAGTCCCTGCCCGGAGGCTGATGAGCAGGACGACCTCGGAGGTCAGTAAACGGGGGATCAGCACACTGATGGCGCACGTGGTTGTGTGTATGTATGTGTATGTATGTATGTGTGTGTATGTGTATATATATATATATATATATATATATATATATATAAAATCCTTTTTTATTTTCTATGTATGATAGATTTTTTTTTTCTGTTGTGTTTTTTTTTTGTTTGTTTTTACATATTTGGGTGTGTATGTATTATATATATATACACACACACACACACACACATATATATAGATAGAAGTATTCATTTTTTTTTAAGATGCGATTTTTTTTCCCATTTTGTGTGTGTATAATATATTTTAAGAAAAATAATATATCCCATTTTCATCTATATTATGTTTGTGTGGGGGGGGGATGTATAAAAAGTCTAGAAAAAAGATATAGATAGAGATATATATATATATATATATATATATATATATATATATATATATATATATATATATATATATAATTTTTTTTTCTTCTAAACATTTTTATAGATAATTGTTTCCTATAATTCGGCATGGCCATCCTGGCTTGTCATTGGCTGGGCTCTGCCTGCCGCTGCGGATCTGTAGCCATTCTCTGGTTCAGCTGCAGCCTGTGATCTCTGTATGAATGGCTTTGATCCTCTGTGTACAGTCGATGTGGATTATTACTCTGTGTATATACTGCACATGGGGGGGGGGGGGGGAGGGGGCGGTTGTGATCGCTGTGCAGAGGATGGAGATGTAGAAATACTTTGTATCTTTTCCGATGATTGTTGTGGATGTTACAGGTCAGTGTGCAGTGCGGAGGATACATTGTATATAGGGGAGATCACAAGGATGATGGGTGGGAGCATGCTGTGTATAGATGGAGGGGTGGGGGGGTTACTGTACAGATGATTATACATGGGGGAGGGGGGGGGGTTGCACTATTTATAGTTCTCTGTAGATAGAGGGTGTACTATATAAAGAGTGGGGGGGCACACTGTACAGATTATAGGTGGGGGGGCACACTATACAGATTATAGGTGGGGGGGGGCACACTATACAGATTATAGGTGGGGGGGGGCACACTGTACAGATTATAGGTGGGGGGGGCACACTGTATACAGATTGGGGGGGTGGGCAGACTGTATACAGCTAATTATAGGTGGGGGGGCACACTGTATACAAAGTAATATTGATGGAAGTGGGGGGGGGGCACACTGTATACAGCTAATTAGGGGGGGCACACTGTATACAGCTAATTAGGGGGGGCACACTGTATACAGCTAATTAGGGGGGGCACACTGCATACAACTAATTAGGGGGGGCACACTGCATACAACTAATTAGGGGGGGCACACTGCATACAACTAATTAGGGGGGGCACACTGCATACAACTAATTATAGGGGGCACACTGTATACAGAGTAATATTGATGGAAGGGGGGGGTACACTGTATACAGAGTAATATAGATGGAAGTGGGGGGGCACACTGTATACAGCTAATTGTGGGGGGGGGCACACTGTATACAGCTCATTATAAGGGGGGCACACTGTATACAGAGTAATATAGATGAAAGTGGGGGGGGCACACTATATACAGCTCATTATAAGGGGGGCACACTGTATACAGAGTAATATAGGTGGGGGGGGCACACTGCATCCATCTAATTATACGTGGGAGCACACGTAGCAGAGCTCAGAATGAACATGCGTGACGTGCCCATCCATTCAGCTTCCACTCGCAGCCGTCACTGTCTCCCTGCGTCATTGCACATGGTCTGTTGCTAATAGTAAGATGTATCTGCAGTGTTGTGTCCACATCCTCTGATCTGGGAGCTACACTCCATGGCTGTGCGCGTCCCCCTCCTTCCCCCGCCTCCCCCCTCCTTCCACAATCCTGTGCTTTGCATTACCTGCAGTATGTGGCGGTTCTTGGATGTGCCACCTGCAGCAAGAGAGGCTGCAGCTATTGATCTGGCTGGGGTGGGGGCGGCTTTGCAGATGATCTGTACGCTGTGGTGCAGTGAGCGAGCGGCAGAGTGTGGGTGTGGGGTGGTCTCCTCCTGAGGGAGGGGTTTCCCTGGGATACCCGCAGAGCTAAGCCTGGGAAGGGGTTTGCCTGTTCTGCAGGGAGTCTCCCTGGTCCTGCTGTTTTCCAGAAGATGCTGCTGTGTGAGTTGCTATACATATAAATACACAACCGTTGCACACAGGACTCATTATGACAGCATCACGGCCTTTCTGCATCATGACTCACCCTCTGTATACGTTTATGAAAATGTCTAGTGATGAGTAAGAGGCTCATGTTCTGAGATCATCACTTAACATGAGCCGATATAACGAGATGGGGGGGTCTGCGTGGACCTCACACTCCGTTGGTTCAGCCACTGCAGTGCCATGGATGTTCTTGCTGTACCTGCCCTTAGTATTCTTTCAGGTAGATCGATTTCCAAGATACAGGGATGTTTGGCGGCATCAACCGTTGGCTAACCTTTTGCTTTCCGTCTTCCTTTGCAGTCAAAGAACCCTTCGAGGACTGCTACAAGGTGGGGCCCGTGATCGGCACCGGGGGATTCGGCACTGTGTATTCCGGAGTCAGGATTGAAGACAAGTTACCGGTAAGTCGTTTTGTATATGAGTAGTAGAGTGGTACAGTTAACCCCTTATATCATATTGAATCCTAAACCTTTTACTATTTGTAGTTAAGTCTAGGTGCCCCCCCCTTTAAATTAGTGTTTGCAGTCAGTTTTTTTTTTTTTTTTTGAAAGAGCCAGCTTGTTGAGAAGGGTAAATGATCATTCCATAAATGCATCACATATAGTGCATACTAAGGGCGTCTCTAGGGTTGGTGTCGCCTGGTGTGATGACACTTGGGGGTTGATTTACTAAAACTGGAGCATACAAAATCTGGTGCAGCTGTACATGGTAGCCAATCGGCTTCTAACTTCAGCTTGTTCAATTAAGCTTTGACAATAAAACCTGGAAGCTGATTGGTTTTTATGCAGAGCTGCTCCAGACTTTGCACTTTTCAGTTTTAGTAAATCAACCCCTTGGTGACTCCCCCTCTGACAATCACCGCAGAATGGATCGGATCTGCGGATTGCGCATAATGGATCAGACCCCGATCCATTATGCTCCCCAATCTGCAGATACGATCCATCCTGCGGGGTTCATCAGCTTTCTACAAGTTACCTTTTTTGGTGAGCGGGTCTGGTGTCACCCACGTATAGGCTGCATGCTGACGATCCCTGCCCCTGCAGGATGGTTCGGATCTGCGGATTGAGCATAATGGAATGGAGTCTGATCCATTATGCTTCCCAATCCACAGATCCGATCCATCCTGCGGGGATCATCGGCATGCAACCTATACAGGGTGATGCTAGACCCGCTCCACAATAAGGTAAGATGTAAAGAAGGCAGACGATCCCCGGATGGATCGGATCCATCCTGCGGGGATTGTCAGCTTGCTTGGCAACTTACCTATTTTGTGGGGCGGGTCCGGTGTCACCCGGTGTGGTGCACACACCCCCCGCACCAGCCTCGGGACGCCACTCGTGCATCCCATTTCATTCAATGGGAGAACAGTACAGTCTATTGGGGACTAAGTGAGCAATACAAACAAATGCTATCTTTTAGGTTTGTAGTTGGATTCCATTGAAATGATGCGTTTTTATTTTAAAAACTGCTACATTGCAACTTGTGTATTGGCGGTACAACTAAATTTTTATGTTTTTTGTTTACAGGTTGCTATCAAGCATGTGGCAAGAGACCGGATTGGAGAGTTCAAGCACATGGTAAGCGGTCCCATTATTAACAGCTCAGATTGCTAATGGCGTATCGCATCAAAATGCTAAATCGGCCTGGCTGCTCGAGGCTTATGATGGGTTTTTTTTTGTTCTAGAATGGCACCCTTGTCCCTCTAGAAATTCACCTTCTAAAGAAAGTGTCGACGGGCTGTCGTGGGGTGATCAGACTTTTGGACTGGTATGAGCGGCCGGACGGTTTTATCATCGTCATGGAGAGACCGGAGCCTGTTCAGGATCTGTTTGACTTCATTACCGAGCGGGGAGCCTTGGGCGAGGACGTGGCCGCCAACTTCTTCCGGCAAGTGGTGGAGGCTGTGCTGCACTGCCACGACTGCAGCGTCGTGCACAGAGACATCAAAGACGAGAACATTCTGGTGGACCTCAGGACAGCTGAGCTGAAGCTGATAGATTTTGGCTCCGGTGCACTGCTGCGGGATGCAGTTTACACAGACTTTGATGGTTAGTCTCCATTCTGTCGCCTGTTTTTAAGGTTTTGTTTTTGGTGTTGAACCACATGCAGGACTTCTTTTTAAAAGAATGAATTGGGGTTAATCGGGTTAAAACAGTTCATGCAGGAGAGTGGTGCCTGTTCAGTTTTCAAGCATACTTGGTGCTGAGCTCTTGACACATGAGAAATTTTTATGCATGCTGGCAACCGAATTCCTGGGACTTGACACTCTGATGAGCCAAGTATACATTGGGGTAGATTTACTAAAATTGATGCATGGTAGCCAAGCAGCTTCTATCCTCCACATGTTCAATTTAAGCTTTGGTAAGAAAACCTGGAAGCTGGTTTCTATGCAGAGCTGCACTAGATTTTGCTCTCTCCAGTTTTAGTAAAACGACCCCATTGAGTCCCAAGTATTGATGTGCCCTCAATTTTCCATTGCTTTGGGATCCCCAGTGACTCTTTTTAAAGTTATGGGTGCTTTAAAAGACATGTTGCATTGGTTTGTTACTTTTTGGATGTTCTAGGGTCTAAATGTTCTCGTTTTTTATTTACAGGTACACGAGTGTATAGCCCACCCGAATGGATCCGCTTCCACCGATACCATGGGCGTTCAGCTACTGTGTGGTCCCTCGGCATCCTGCTATACGACATGGTGTGTGGCGATATCCCTTTTGAACACGATGATGAAATTCTTAAGGGCAAGATCCAGTACCGCTGCAGGGTGTCAAGAGGTAAGCCAGTTCTTCCTACACTCAGTCCTAAAGATGCTTGCTGCTTTTGCATTATTATACAGGATTTATGGCGCCAACAGTTTGCTCAGCGCTTTACAATATAACGGGAGACAATACAGCTTCAATACAAGAGGGATAGAAGGGCCCTGCTCCTTGGAGCTTACAATCTAGGAGATTTAGCCACACCGTACACCCAGCCACGGTCACTGCAGCTGACTGCGCAAGCAGTCACAAACCGCTTTGGCTGCCATTGCACTTTATGGGCTTTTTGGGTGCAGCTATCAGGGCCTACTAGTGTTCCCCTAGATTTGCAAGTACTAGTTTACTGGCTTATACTGATCCATTCCCTTTTAATTTTTATTTATTTCAGGTACTTGTATAGCGCCGTCAATTTACGCAGCACTTTACATATATATTGTACATTCACATCAGTCCCTAACCCTCAAGGGGTGTACAATCTAAGGTCCCTAACTCACATTCATACATACACGTACTAGGGACAATTTAGACAGGAGCCAATTAACCTACCAGCATGTCTTTGGAGTGTGGGAGGAAACCGGAGTACCCGGAGGAAACCCACGCAGGCACAGGGAGAACATGCAAACTCCAGGCAGGTGGTGCCTGGGTTGGGATTTGAACCAACGACCCTAGTACTGCCAGGCGGAAGTGCTAACCATTTAGCCACTGTGCTGCCCTTTTTTTAATACTTCGAGTCTCTGACCTGCAGCTAGTTTGCACATCTGGCAAGTCGTAACTTTTAAAATATTTTACTATTAGCATCTTTGTATTAGGTCCATACGACATCCAGGTGTTTCAACTTGTCATTTTAGTCTATATATTCCCTTTATGGGTTACTTTTAACAAGGGGATTAAAGAGGCTGGTCTTGTATAGCGGAGAAGAACGTGTTTTAGTTGCTATGGCTAATACAGTTGGTCTTGCCACGGTCTGTTAGTATAATTGGCCCCCAGCATAGCTAACAGATATGTAGTTGGTGACTCTTTGCATTAATTACACACCTATGTTCCATGTTCTAAGTTCCCTCTTCTCCTCCTCCTTCAGAGTGTCAGCATTTGATCGAGTGGTGCCTGTCAAAGAGACCCTCAGACCGACCATCCCTTGAACAGATCCTCGCACATCCCTGGATGTCACAGCAACAGCTTCTAGAACAAAAGGACAATGGCAAAGTAACAAGAAAGCTGGACCAAGAATCTAGCAGCTCAAGTCAGGAAAGCCTCTGAGCCCAAAAACTGACGCTCGCTGAGCGACCTGGGAAAGGATATTACGCAGTCCTGGTGCGGATGGGCTGGCGTGGATCTGATCGTCCGGTCCGCAGGCTTGGGATTCCCAGTGGGATAGAAGGAGCTGTCCCAGCCAAGTGATATACCTCGATGGGGGTCTTCAGAAGGAACTTTTGTTTGCTAAGGAATGTGATGACTTCAGACTGTGGACTATCCTAGAGACCCCTCACTTTACCAAGAGACTGATGGTGGGGGTGGGAAGGGGATGTGAGCAAGCAGGACGGGCGGGTAGCCTGCTATGCCATGAGGGGCTTCACTAGCAAGCATATATTGTATCTTGTGTACCTTTTTTTTTTTTTTTTTTTTTTTTTTTTTTTTTTTTTTTTTTTTTTTTAAATCAGGTCCTTTCTGCTGTTGACAACATGTTACGAACAAGTGCTTGCTTTTAGAAGTGCATCCACCTAAATGTTGACTCAACCCAAAATCTTTAGTTTTCGGATAGGTGCTACACACTCGAAGCTCTCTGGTGTCTTATGTTCTTTTGGTATGTAGCAACAGGCTTCCCTATGGCCAACATTGGAGTCTTGCTTATCCTCACACATGTAAATGCAAGACCCAACACAAGGTGGTTGAACCTGGGAACACATCCATTTTTTTTATTTTTTTGGGTGGAATTGGCCTTTAGTCAAACAGCATGCCAACAAGTAAGCAATATTACCCATATATCAGACTGATTAGAATGGGTAGTAATAGCTGCCCATTTTATTCTTTTCTGTTTTAAATGTTCTTGTTTTTGGGGGGGATGTCTGTCTTAGAGGGATGCACTTCTCAAAATACCAGCAGGTTTTAATAAGGCTGTAGAATCTAGAAGTTAACACAAGACCTGGTAAGGGATACTACTTTTGCTGTGTATTCCACGTTTTCAGAATTTTTTTTTTTTTTTTTAATATATGTGTTTTTTTTTTTTTCAAACAGTCTAGATTGCTGAAACATGTGTTCCACAGTCTTCATATCAACTGTTGCGAATTCTGAGGCTCCACACTGTCCCATTGTACGATCAATGGAGGATTTTTTTTTTAATATGTATAATGTATCCCTCCTTGCTGCTAATAGGGGACTGTCACCTTGGCACAGTAGTGAGGGAGTTAACCGAAAAGCTTGCTCAGGGAAACTGGCTTAGCGCTGGTATTTCTGGCAGTGCCTGCATTCTCTAGGACCGCTCGTCAAACATTACTCCACAGGAATGTATGCCGGACCTTTTAAACCGAGGCTTTGGATCAGTCTGTTTTTTTGTTTTTATGGTGACAACTGTATTGGTTGTCAGCAGAACTGGTTTACAATGAAAAATTATCATTGCAATTCTTAATTTATTACTTTTTTGTTTATTTTACATCTTAAACAACTTGGGCAAAGTTGTCTTCATGGCCTTAAATCTTTTTAAAAATGTTCCTGTCATTTTGTTGTACATTATTTCTATGTTTGTTAAAGTGCCCTGGGCAAATTCATCATCCTCATCCTGTGGGCAGATACATGTAGACATGCATGATCTACTCCAAGCAACGTGCTGTTATTGTGAACTTCAGTTCTGGTGTGGGGTAAATATGTTTACAGTTGATACAACAGAACATTGATTTAGGGGCTCACTGTTGTGTTGAGCAATGGTTTTAGTTCTGAGCTTGCCCTTTTTTTTAAAAAAACGTAAAGCGTACTTTGTTGGTGAAGGCAACGACATTTTTTTAGTATGAGGAATATTGGTAAAAAATTGCCATTTTCCTTCCTCATGGGCTTCAGGCCGGTACATCAGTTGCCTTTTGATACAGGCGCTCTTTAAGGACGCTTTGAAATTCTTCATTTTCTTAACACTCACTCCTCAGTACCTTACTGATCATTCCCACACTGAGCAAAATGGGTTTAACTCTGCCTAATGGAACCAGTTGGGTATAAAAATGAATCTTGGGTACATCCTGTACCCTTACAGTGTTCACTGGTTATGTCCTAATTTATTTAATTTAATCTATGTAACTTGCGCCTTTTTTTTCCAATTTCGTGAGGCGGACTTTATTTATAAAGTGACTTTTTTGTTTCTTATGAATGATATTTATAAGAATCTTTGTTACATTCTGGACATCAGAATTTTTTTTTTTTGGGTCAGTTTTATTTAATGTTTAATTATATCTATTTCTTTTAATAAAATTTTTTTACGAGGTAAATCTTCTGTTGTGTATCTTATTTATTCAGCAAACTATGACTTTGATGAGGTCTATTCTAGGGCAAAGTGATGGGTTGTCTTGGAAGCCTGCCCCAAACCACCAAAACTTGCCTCTACTGCGGTTTCTCCATCTGAGTGCTTGGAAATGCCCGAGTTCTAGGTACAGGGAGCATGTGACCTTCTCTCCTTCCTTCTGGGATGCAGTGGCTGGATTTTAGTGGCTGTTTGCCATATCTGAGCATTGTTGAGTTAGGGCAGTGGTGGCCAGATGTGGCCCTTTGCTTTCCTTTATCTGGCCCTTGCGGCACTATTCCATCCACTGACACCACCAAAGGGGCCCAATTACACTGACGGGACACTACTCTTCCCACTGACACCAACAATGGAGCGTTGTTTGCTCCCACTTACGCCAGGCCATTTTCTACTCAGACCAGTCTTACCCCCCCCCCCCCCCCCCCCAAGTCTGAAGGACAGTAAACTGTCTCTTTGGCCTTGGTTCACATATATGCGGGGCTGCTTTGCAATGCAATTTGTAAAATAATCCGGTGTGATTTTGTTCAGTGATTCAGGTGTGAATTGTGTAGGACACTGGAAATTGCACCTGAACTGAGCTGAAAATTGTACCAGACTTTTTCAATCACTGCAACTGGCCCACACATGTGAACCGGCTCCATAAAAAAGGCTCTTGGATTATATGCCATGCAAATTGGATGTGTTCAAAATGCATTCAATTCACATAAATGCAAACCAGTTCTCAGAATGTTTGTAGACCCCTGGGTTAGAGGACCAGGTTATTGACTGGTGTGGAGCTTACACAACGTTTGGACCCATGGCTCCAGTGAGGGAACAAGGCTGTGGTGGCAACATGGTGAAGTTTAGTATCGGTGGGTGTAAGGGTAAGGGTGAATGTTTGTTTTTAAGAGCCTCTCATTTTGAAAATTCCTGGTTGCATATGCATGCTGCAGTGGCCCTCCCTTTTTATTACTACGGCTGGAGCTGTATTCCTTTGGATGGCTGAGGGCTGCCATTGCTACCAAGCATCTATAGAAATGAGAAGGCCAAGTGGTGTGCATTTCTATGGATTTGGCCAGGACTAATATGGAACTTTGGGGGCAAGTAATATCACCCTCCTGAGCATGAAATAATGAATCAACAAACAATACTTCGAAGAATTGAAATTTTGGATTGACAAAAGCAGACAAGTACGGTGTGTATTGCCTAATTATCTCCCACTACCAGCCCTTGGTAGATCCAATGACAGCTGAGGGCCTGGAGCAGGATATCTGGATCCTCATACTCTTTGCCACAATTGTTCTAGTTTTTCTGGTTGAAAAGAGATTGTTGAACAGGAATTTTTAAAGCGTAAAGAGTAGGGAAGTGTAAGACTCAATATTTATTGCTTTAAAAAAAATAAAGCATACCACATGGACTCCTTGTTAAGTATAAAAGTGGGGTGATGGCAAAATGGTGGTACTGTGAAAACCCAATATTATTCCAGGTATTATACAGGATTTGCACAGCGCTTTACAAAATGAAGGTATAGATAACCGTTACAATACAATTTGGTACAAGAGGAAACTGAGGGCTCGGCTCATTAGAGCTTACAACTTACTGTATATAGTGCTGCAAATGTATGCAGCAATATATAGATATAGATTAAAATATATATATATATATATATAGTGAAGGAAATAAGTATTTGATCCCCTGCTGATTTTGGATGTTTGCTCACTCACAAAGAAATGATCAGTCTAAAAATCGAATGTTCGGTGTATTGTAACACTGAGAGACAGAATAGCAACAAAAATTTCAAAAGAAATGCATGTCTAACAAATGATGACTGATTTACATGTTACTGAGGAAAATAAGTATTTGATCCCCTATCATTCAGCAGGATTTCTGGCTACCAGGTGTCTTTCATACAGGTAACAAGCTGAGATTAGAAGCAGTCTCGTAGCCTCCCTGGCGGTATTCCGGGGTGTAGCTTGGGGTAAAGTTTCAGTACCAGAAGCGTTAACCCCGAGCTACACTCGGGCTTACCTTTGCGGCGCTGCTCCGGGATCCCTCAATCACTTACCTTGTCCTGCGCTCCCACGATGTCCCTCCTGCAGTGTCCCCGGCAATGTAATCCGGTGGATGCCGGCATCTGTCTTCTGGGTTCCTTCCCCTGCGAGTACCGGGACGTACGGGGGCCGGGACGGTGGGAAATTTGAAAATGACAAAAAGTGACATTCACTAATCACATAGTAAAACCTTACTGTATCAAGCCATTTCACATACATTTTGTCCTGTGCCCTGCCTGCATTTTTACTGTTTCTGGAAACTGAGAAACGTCCATGGCATCCCTTTAGGTCAAAAGCGGTTTTAGACCGGCTAGAGAACAACGATAGTAAATCAGAACCACTTGCAGAAATGAGTGATAATGATTGGTGGGGGAAATTCATCATCAGACACTGAAAATGATTTTGTGACTTTGCTCAGTGATGTGCAAACTTGGTGCTATATTTCAAATTTCAGTGTTTTTGGTTTGATTATGTTATTGAATTAAATTTATTATATTATTTTGATTATTAAATTATAATTTATGATTTTGTGTTTCAAGTTTTATCATACCTGGGATGTTTACTAGACTCTTGTTCGGACAGATATCAGTGAGTTATTCCTAAAATTTACAGGCCTAAAATAAAAAAAATACATATTTCCATGCAACAAAAATTTACCACTTTAAGCACAGAAATATGGACATAATCAGACTGCTAGGGAGGTTAGAGGGAGTGCTGCTAATCTCATTTTGTTACCTATACAAAAGACACCTGTCCACAGGAACAATCACCGAGATTCCAAGCTCTCCACCATGGCAAAGACCAAAGAGCCGTCCAAGGATGTCAGGGACGAGATTGTAGACCTACACCAGGCTGGACTGGGCTACCAAACTATCGCCAAGCAGCTTGGTGAGAAGGTGACAACAGTTGGTGCAATCATTCACAAATGGAAGAAACACAAAACAAGTGTCAGTCTCCCTAGGTCTGGTGCACCATGCAAGATCTCACCTCGTGGAGTGTCAATGACCATGAGAACAGTGAGGAATCATCCAATAAATGGCAAAAGCCAGCATAATGGGGTCAGGTACAAACGTTTTACTGAAGTCCCATATCAGAAAATGTTTTGGGACCTGAAGGTCTCCCTTTTATAAAGGTAACAGGTTCATGCCTCCCATGAGGCCAGTTAAGGTGGGTGTCTCAGCATCACTGGGGCTGGAGTGTCCATGGGCCATGCCATCCTCAATACAGCTCTGTAACACTGAGCATGGTAAAACCGCAGGCTCCACATTACTGATCACCCTTCCTGGCTGCTGCACCTGTCACACAGCCAGGTGCAGTAGTTGGGGGGGGATTAATGACAGTAGATCTCCTGGCCACTGGATCTGCCTTTGAGACAGGTGTTGATCTTGCATTTTTATTGGCGTCTGTGAGGTTACTGCCCTAGGTGTCCATTTTTGTTGCACAAGGGTGGCAAAAATGGCCTTCCCAGGCAGAAATGAACCTAAGCATGCTCATGCGGGCAAAATGTGAGCAATCATGATCTATATGCACAGCACCAAAGTGACATCAGATCAGGTCCACAAAGGGCCATCCCAAATAATCTTTTCCTCATGCCTCTGACGGTACTAGTGGCCAATCAATTGCACATACTTGAGCATAAAGAAAGGAAAGCCTTGTCCTACCTGTGTAAAGCATACGAATCAGGAGGGAGAGCTGAGACATACTGGGAACATGTGCTCCTTTAACTGGAGCCAATGCTACGGTGCACGTTCCATCCTGACCAGAAATGTGTTTCAGCAATGTCTCACGGTTCATGTGCCACATATAATTTTACTGTCTGGCAGTCCAACAGGATTGGGATGACCATCGCTAAGCAACTTTTGTAGGGTAGGAGTAGACTAACAATTGGTTGGCCACTAGTATCCTGACAGAGAAATTTTGCAAAGATGATTGAGGTGGTCTTTGGTGGGCCCCATCTACTGCTAGTTTGGTCCTACATACAGTATATACTATATATTATTATTATTATACAGTATTTATAAAGCGCCAATAGTTCGCTCAGCGCTGTACATTACAGAGGGGGACAGAACATGTGACAGAACAATACCAATACAATGCAAAACATGAGGGGTTCGAGGGCCCTGCTCTTTCGAGCTTACAATCTAGGAGGGAGGGGATGGTGGTACAGGAGGAGATAGCTGTGGGGGATGGAGTGGTAGGAAGAGTGGAGGAGGTCAGCAAGTTAGCAGGGGGTGGGGTAGGCTTCCCTGAAGAGAGGGGTTTTTAGGGTGCGCCTAAAGGAGAAGAGAGTAGGTGATAATCTGATGGGTTGGGGCAGGGAGTTCCAGAGGATGGGTGACACCCTGGAGAAGTCCTGGAGGCGGGCATGGGAGGAGGAGACCTGGGAACTAGAGAGAAGGAGGTCTTGTGAGGAGCGGAATGTGCGTGCTGGGTGCTACTTGGATATTAGGTCAGTGATGTAGTTCGGGGCAGTATGGTGGACAGCTTTGTACGTCAGTGTTAGGACTTTGAATTTGATCCGTTGCGCAATCGGAAGCCAGTGGAGGGATTGGCAGAGGGGGGTGGCGGAGACGGAGCAGTTGGAAAGGTGAATGAGTCTGGCAGCCGTATTCAGGATGGACTGAAGCGGGGATAGCCAGCGGCGAGGCAGGCCAGTGAGGAGGGAGTTGCAGTAGTCGAGTCGTGATATGATGAGGGAGTGGATGAGCTGTTTAGTGGTTTCTGTATATATACTGTATATATACACATCCTGCATATAGATCACACTGTTGCTCACATGTCCATCACCTTGATAAAGGAGACCTTAATGTCTCAAAAACTCTGGAATTCTAAAATGGAACTTGAGTTCCATGCTGGGCAGACTTTTTCTCTTAGTTGGGTTTTTGTTGCTGTCTATGACCCCGCTGGGAAATTCATTATTATACAGGATTTATATAGCGTCAACAGTTTGCTCAGCGCTTTACAATATAATGGGAGCTTCATCATCTTTATTTGTCCTGTTCACCATTGTTACCAAACTTTCTTGGTCTACCTGACCTTAGCTTGGTATCAAGAGATCCCCGAACTTTCCACTTCTTAATAGGTGATTTAACAGTACTGATTGGCGAGGCTTTGCACATCTTTTTATGTCCTTTTCCATCTTTATAAAGCTCCATTACGTTGTTACGCAGAACATTCCATGGTATGTAAACTTCTGATCCGGGCCATTTGGGTTATTTCTGTTATTATGATTTAAAAAGGAGCCAAACAACTATTTGATAATAAATGGCTTCATATGATCATTATCCTTTAATAAAAGAGCATTTTGTGGCATGATCAGTCATCTTTTCAATATCAATGCCAAAATTTCACAATTTCTGCCAGGGTGTGCAAACTTTTGAGCACAACTGTATATGTAAAGCTCTGCGTAAATTGACGGCGCTATATAAGTACCTGAAATAAATAAATATAATTCCCATTTGTGTGTTTTAATTGGATGTAATGTTTTTACTGCCATCTGCATCCCCATCGGTGAAATTTCACCTCGTTTTCTGTCCTTTTCACTAGGAGAGTCAGATTTACTGCTACCATAGATTCACGGGAAATTCTGCAGATTTGAGATTCACAGTCTTAGTAAATTTATGTGCAGATTCACCTAGCAGAAGCCGAAATGCACTGCGTGACCTATGAACTTTTAAAAGCAGACTTAGAAGATAAGGGGTCTTTTAGTTAAGCCAGACCCCTGATTATAAAAGGGGAAGATGATGGTGGAGGGTTATGTTAGAGCAGCCATGGTGTCAATATATTGGGAACTGCATAGGGAGAAATTAGGGTCAGTTAGGAAACTGCACTTTAATTCTGATTGCTAGCTCTTTGGGCAATCAACTCCTTTACTGCAAGGCTTTCCTTTTAAAAAGCAAGTAGGATTTGTTTTAGGGATCATGTCTGGAAGCTTTCATTTCTTTTGTGGGTTTTTTAAATTTATGTCGAGTGGACTTTTTTTGGGGTGCTCAAAGAGGAGCATTCACTCATTAGTGGTCATCCGTTCTTGGAACTGCGTCTTGTACACAGCCAGTGGTGTCCTGAGGCAGGTACAGGGGGTGTGCGCCGCACTGGGTGACACCTACCGCACAGGGTGACACTGGACCCACTCCACAAAAAGGTAAGTTGTAAAGCAAGCCGACGATCCCCGCAGGATGGATCGGATCTATCCTGCGGGGATCATCGGCTTTCTTTACAACTTACCTTTTCATGGAGCGGGTCCGGTTTCACCCCGTATAGGTTGCATGCCAACGATCTCCGCAGGACGGATTGGATCTGCGGATTGGGAAGCATAATGGATCACACTAAGATCCATTATGCTCGATCCGCAGATTCAAACCATCCTGCGGGGGATCGTTGACTTGCAACCTATACGGGGTGACATCGGACCCGCTCCACGAAAAGGTAAATTGTAAAGAAAGCCGACAATCCCCGCAGGATGGATCGGATCTGCGGATTGGGGAGCATAATGGATCGGAGTCCGATCCATTATGCTCAATCCGCAGATCTGATCCATTCTGCGGGGATCATCGGAGGGGGTGTCACCAAGTGTTATCGCACCGGTGACACCAACCGTAGGGACGCCCTGTACACAGCACACCACTGCATCGCTTGAAAGAAAAAAAAAAAATCTAAGCGCATGAACAGTGTGCACCTAAACCACCTCCTAATATACCATTCACATTCACCGCACCCCCCTATCCCCAAAGACAAAATAAAAGTTCAGCATACAGCAGTTACGCTGTTGTATCCTCGGAAGAATCCTACATTTTGTAGTAAAACCACAGCCTACATTTTTTTCTCTAGTATATTTTAGCCAATTCTGCCACATTTGAAGGGCTCGCTGACATGAGCTTCACCCTCTGAAGAGCAATCTGTGGCGGATCATTTTTCAGAGGGTGGATGACAAGCGATGAGGAGGCACAACCATGCTACCTGCCGGAACCCTATACCACAACCATACTGGCTGGTGAACTCGATGGGTAGAATTTTTGCATGTGTACATCACCGTCCGCTGCCTTTGCAGTTTACAGCCAGTTCCCAAATTTTCTATATGTTCTTTGTTTGGCTGGAGCTCTTTTTTTAAGGTGGTAATATCGCTACAAATTTTATTTTGTCCAAGGAAAATAAAGCGCAAACATTTCAGGTAATTGAGCCAACCACACTATTTCTGCCGCTCCGCGCTCAATATTTTGTTATCGCAGGGTTGGCGTCCGCATTACACCAACTCCTGGGCACATAATTCACTGGCTGAGCCACCAGCCCCCTCCAACCACTCTCCCCAGGCAATTTGTTTTTCTTCATTCTGACTCCTCAGGAAGTGTTGACTAATTTTATCTGAATTATTGATCTGCCTCCCTTGTGGACCACTTAGCACAGGCTGTTCTCTCAGAAGCTTACAGGATGTGTCAGCTTTCATTGAAACAGCAAACAGATTATATGTACTGTATACAGTATAATATATATATATATATATATAATGTAAATATATATTTTAGAAACAGAAATACAGAATTTCTGCAGCATTGACACTTTCTGCTGTGCAAAAACAGAATTTGAACTGGAATGATCCCTGCGAATATTTGATACTTACATATAGCTACTATAATAAAAGGTTAAAGTTCAACTCCAAGGGCCAAAAAAAATTCTACCTTTATTTCAGGTACGGTACTTATATAGCGCCGTCAATTTACGCAGCACTTTACATATATATTGTACATTCACATCAGTCCCTAACCCTCAAGGGGTGTACAATCTAAGGTCCCTAACCCTCAAGGGGCGTACAATCTAAGGTCCCTAACTTACATTCATACATACACATACTAGGGACAATTTAGACAGGAACCAATTAACCTACCAGCATGTCTTTGGAGCGTGGGAGGAAACCGGAGTACCCAGAGGAAACCCACTTAGGCACAGGGAGAACATGCAAACTCCAGGCAGGTAGTGCCATGGTTGGGATTCGAACCAACGACCCTAGTACTGCCACTCACATATTTCTATCATACAGACTAGCCCTGACTTTGAAATCCAGAACTCTGATTTTTAATCTCAGGATTCTGATTTTGATCTCAGGATTCTGACTTTTAATCTCAGGATTCTGATTTTAATCTCAGGATTCTGACTTTTAATCTCAGGATTCTGATTATTAATCTCAGAATTCTAACTATTAACCTCAGGATTCTGATTTTAATCTCAGGATTCTGACTTTTAATCTCAGGATTCTGATTTGTAATCCCAGAATTCTGACTTTAAAAAGCAGAATTCAGTTTTTGAAACTCAAAATTTCTGACTTGGAAACTTAGAATTTTGTTTATTACATTTTAGGATGGCCCCATAGCTCCTCCGTACTATCAGTGATGTTTGTTAAGCGAATAAACATTCAACCCAGAAATCCACAGATTTTTCAGTAACTTTACAAGTCTGCATGAATATATTCCTGACACGTCACACTATACAGCATCATTTTCAGAAAAGTTCCACCTTGTATCATTAAAAAGCCTTACGCTCCGATCCAGTGAATTTGCCTAGATTAGATGATGTCATCAGTCTGCTGCAGGCAAGGGGGGAGAATTTTCCTTAGTCTCCTCTCCCACAGTGATCAGACTGCAACATTGCAACTTTGTAGCAAGTCACACGGTAAGAGGCTGCAGCAAGGGCTGTTCTGTATCAGTCATTTGTGAACACAGAAATAGCTGCACAGGCACCAGGATTTTTATGATTGTGCTGTGTCTGAGCCAGCAACCCAGGCTAGGAAGTGGATAGTAACCATGGATGATATCTGAACAAAAATGGTGTTGTTTCTCTGGAGATAAATACAGATGAAGGCATTGTCAGGGGTGATTTTTGCGAGAGGTAACAAATACCTGGACTTACACATTCATTAACATGCATGCGCTGTACCTTGAAAAGCGTATCCTCTGCTGAGCGCAATTTAAAGTAAGCCTGTCAAATTAGCCCATTAAATAAAAACTGACAGGTCCTCCTGATAAGGCAACCCATCTGCTGCTGATACTTACCTTTGTTACAGTCTCCTGCTGCCCATTTCTGAGCCCTTTGCAATGCTCCAATACATCCGATACTTGTAGTTACATCACAGGACCAGGGGCGGACTGACCATTTGGAAACTCGGGAACTGCCCGAGGGCCCGGGGTCAGTAGGGGGCCCCAAGAGATGCCCCTGGTACCTTTTTCATAGTCTTTTTTGAGTTTGGACAAGGACGCAGGGGCCCCATGATCCCCTATTGCCCGAGGGCCCCATGAGTTGTCAGTCTGCCCCTGAGTATGACCTTCTTCCCTTCCTTATATTATACAGTGTTTGACCCCTGAGCAGGGGCGGACTGACTATTCGGGCACCCGGACACTGCCAGAGGGCCTGGGGTTAGTAGGGGGCCCCATGAGATGCCCCTGGTACCTTTCATTGGGTACCTTTTTTGGGTGTGGTTTGAGTGTGGGCAAGGACACAGGGGCTGCATGATTTCCTATTGCTCGAGGGCCCCATGAGTTGTCAGTCCGCCCCTGAGTATGACCTTCTTCCCTTCCTTATACTATACAGTATTTGACCCCTGAGCAGGGGCGGACTGACTATACGGGCACCCGGGCACTGCCAGAGGGCCTGGGGTTAGTAGGGGGCCCCATGAGATGCCCCTGGTACCTTTCATTTGGTACCTTTTTTGGGTGTGGTTTGAGTGTGGGCAAGGACACAGGGGCTCCATGATTTCCTATTGCCCGAGGACCCCATGAGTTGTCAGTCCACCCCTGCCCCTAAGTGGTCAGTCACCAACCCCTGATTACATGATGGCAGGGGAAAGTCATTGGCTACAACGCAAAGCTTCAACAGGGCTCTGGCAGATGAAGGTAAAATTTGTACATTTACTACAGTTATGTATTTATTAAAATAAAACCTTTAAAGCGGAGTTCCACTCATAAAAAAATAAAACTCAGCAGCTACAAAGACTGTAGCTGCTGACTTTTAAAAAACAGCCACTTACCTGTCTCACGATCCTGCAGTGTCCTTCCCACAGCCCGTTTCACCAGCTGTCTGGTGTTCCAGGCACCGGCATCTTTAGTGTGGGAACCCGGCTGTGACAGCGTGCGGCTTCACAGCCGGGTGCCCACTGCGCATGCGCAAGTAGCGATGCGCTTCCTGAATGGCCCCGTAGTATTCTGGGACTTGTCATATGTCCCAAAAGACTATGAGGAAGGAGGGTAGGAAGACAACTTCCGCTTCTGATTGCCTAGGCCAGGGGTTTGCAACCTGAGAGCTGCAGGACTACAAGTTCCATCAAGCCTCTGCAAGTCATAGCTGTAACTGTCAGTTTTGCAATCTTTGCAATGCCTCATGGGAAATGTAGTTCCACAACAGCTAGAGAGCCGCAGGTTGCCTACCCCTGGCCTAGGCGATCACGGTGGAAGTGGGAACGGGTACCTGTCAAATTCAAAGGTGTCAATCCTTAATGGGGAGCAGGGGACCAGTCTTTAAAGCGGAACTTCCCCTTTTGGGTGGAGCTCTGCTTTAAATACATCTTATATATAATGCCTTGATTGGTCTTTGTACTAGTTCCCTAAAAATCCCTGCACATCAAGAATTGAGTCTGGAAGGGGTGGTCAGCTGCCTCTAAACGCTGAGCTTAAAAAACTCCTCTAGACTACCTAATGTGCATGGACACATTGGATAACATTAGCTGCTTCTAGAGGCATACAAAAATTGCTTAACCCCTCTAGAAGCAGCATTTTTTAAGCCCAGTGTGCATAGACCCTTAAACTAGTCATACACCAGTAGAATTTTGTACAAACATTTTCATTTTCGAAACGTTCGTTCGATTTTTGAATGGGTAGTTGGGTCCAGGTGACCTTCGTTTTCGACCATAGAGACAAGCAAAAGTAGCAGGGTGCAAACTTTTTCTCTGATGAAGAAATTCGAACTGTGAATGTGGTTTTCATTTGGGAAACATTGGACAAATTGTAATGAATCCTTTTCCAACCTTTTCCGTTCAAATAGCAGGTCTGAATGAAATCTTACAGCTTTCGAATGAAATTAGTTGGCCCAAAGATGGCAAATAATAATGTTCTGAAGAGCGAGTTTTCTACGAGTGTTCTAACAAAAATCTGTGTATGGCCAGTTTAGACCTCAAGTAATTGTGAGGGAAGCATGTTAAGCCAGGTCTCCCTTTGCTTGGCTACGGATTCCAGCATTGACTTGGGGATTCCAAGGCACTCCAAGGCTGAAAGGAAAAGACCCTGTCCCATGTGCATCTGTATAAAGGTTTCTGATAGACATGAGATCTGGCCAGAGATCTGAGATCATGAGATCTGGCCAAACAGGGAAATAATCTATGGTCTTACAGTGGGGATCGAAAGTTTGGGCACCCCAGCTAAAAAATTGTATTAATGTGCATAAAGAAGCCAAAGAAAGATGGAAAAATCTCCAAAAGGCATCAAATTACAGATTAGACATTCTTATAATATGTCAACACAAGTTAGATTTTATTTCCATCATTTACACTTTCAAAATTACAGAAAACAAAAAAATGGCGTCTGCAAAAGTTTGGGCACTCTGCAGAATTTATAGCATGCACTGCCCCCTTTGCAAAGCTGAGACCTGCCAGTGTCATGGATTGTTCTCAATCATCGTCTGGGAAGACCAGGTGATGTCAATCTCAAAGGTTTTAAATGCCCCGACTCATCTGACCTTGCCCCAACAATCAGCACCATGGGTTCTTCTAAGCAGTTGTCTAGAAAACTGAAACTGAAAATAGTTGACGCTCACAAAGCTGGAGAAGGCTATAAGAAGATAGCAAAGCGTTTTCAGATGTCAATATCCTCTGTTCGGAATGTAATTAAGAAATGGCAGTCATCAGGAACAGTGGAAGTTAAAGCAAGATCTGGAAGACCAAGAAAAATATCAGACAGAACAGCTCGCAGGATTGTGAGAAAAACAATTCAAAACCCACGTTTGACTGCACGATCCCTCCAGAAAGATCTGGCAGACACTGGAGTTGTGGTACACTATTCCACTATAAAGAGATACTTGTACAAATATGGTCTTCATGGAAGAGTCATCAGAAGAAAACCTCTTCTACGTCCTCACCACAAAAATCATCGTTTGAACTTTGCAAATGAACATATAGACAAGCCTGATGCATTTTGGAAACAAGTTCTGTGGACCGATGAGGTTAAAATTGAACTTTTTGGCCCGAATGAGCAAAGGTACGTTTGGAGAAGAAGGGGCACAGAATTTAATGAAAAGAACCTCTGTCCAACTGTTAAGCATGGGGTTGGATCAATCATGCTTTGGGGTCGTGTTGCAGCCAGTGGCACAGGGAACATCTCACGAGTAGAAGGAAAAATGGATTCAATACAATTTCAGCAAATTTTGGATGGTAACTTGATGCCATCTGTGAAAAAGCTGAAGTTAAAGAGAGGATGGTTTCTACAAATGGATAATGATCCTAAACACACCTTGAAATCCATGGGGGATTACATCAAGAGGCGTAAACTGAAGGTTTTGCCATGGCCTTCACAATCTCCTGACCTCAACATAATTGAAAATCTATGGATAGACCTTAAAAGAGCAGTGCGTAACAGACAGCCCAGAAATCTCAAAGAACTGGAAGACTTTTGTAAGGAAGAATGGGCAAAGATACCTCAAACAAGAATTGAAAGACTCTTGGCTGGCTACAAAAAGCGTTTACAAGCTGTGATACTTGCCAAAGGGGGCAGTACAAGATATTAACTCTGCAGGGTGCCCAAACTTTTGCAGACGCCATTTTTTTGTTTTCTGTTATTTTGAAAGTGTAAATGATGGAAATAAAATCTAACTTTTGTTGACATATTATAAGAATGTCTAATCTGTAATTTGATGCCTTGTGGAGATTTTTCCATCTTTCCTTGGCTTCTTTATGCACATTAATACAAATTTTTAGCTGGGTTGCCCAAACTTTCGATCCCCACTGTAGGTGCAGACACCGCCAAGCATAGTAGTAGTAGTACAAATGTCCTTTAAATGTTCTCCATCCACCACCCCCAAGCAACCTTCATTCCCAAGTCTTATACTTACCTGTTATTGCTCCTCCAAGCTATACACTGTGTGGTCCAATTCTCCAAAGCTCATTGGGACATTGCCAATTCATTCCAATAGAAAGGTTGTCTAACATTCAACCCAATGGTGGGCAGCCTTTCCATTACAATGACTAGAAATGCTATAACTTTGCTGCTTTCATCTCAAATGGATACTATAGGCGGGTCCATGACCTCACTTTTCTCTACTGCTATTAAAGCGATATATTTTGGCGAAGCACCACCTGTCCTCCTGGTGATTGGAAAGTAAAGGGATACCAACACACTACACTTTCTCCATCTATTGGAAAGCTTGCGGTATATTGAGCAATGGATGCTGATCTGCTTACAGTACTGCTCATCCCTTTCCCAGTCTGAATGCTGATGTGCAGGGGATTCAAAGTAAGCAGGTAAGTATACAGCATGGGGGTGGGGGGACAATTAAAGGATAACTGTACTAAAACTACAATTATCCCTTAAGATGTCCAAAACATCTCAACTGGAACCTCCCAGATTGCTAAACTCCTTATCTCAAAAAAGTAAGGCCAAAAAGTCATGTGAAGGAGCTTTAAGTCCTCCCACAACCTTGTTCATTTGGTCCTGGTTGACCCCAGGGCAGAATGGGACATTGATTGATCTGTAAAGAGCAAACCTTGCGTAAAAACTTTCAACTCATTTTCCCAGCATCCAAAAAACCTGCAGACCCAACAATTCAGCATTCCTGCATTCTTTCTCATCCCACTTAAACAAGATCCTGAGGTCCCACAGCTTTTTCACAAAAATGAACGATGTTTGAGAAACCATTCGTCCATCTGCACAAGGGCTCTCTAAAACTTAGGGTCCCATTTACACCAGATGTGGGTCCCCTGAGCTCTAGGAGTCCCTGTTACATACTGTAAATCTGGGCACTGCTCATTTCTACAGCAGCTGAGAAGCAGGTGGTATCGTTCAGAGATGCGAACTGCTCCTCTGATTTGTAAAATCAAGGGCTGACAAGCTCACAGGGGGTTCACAGTGTGGAGCAATTCAAAAAGAGGTACCAACCTAATTTGGGGGGACAGGTTTGGTGAGGAGGGGTCATCAGAGGGGGTCTGAGAGGTGTAGCAAAGCATCCTGAGTTGGATACTGCTTGGCACTGGATAAGCTTCCCTCTACCCCTCCTTTTTATAAATATTCATAGATATGTTTATAATATTTTAGGTCATGGCAGCAGTTTTGCAAGTTGCAGAATCCTGGAAGGCGAAGGCGGTCATCTTGGTCTAGGACAGTGAATATGGACCTTGTTTGAGATTTGACATCTATGTTCTGTGTGGTGTAGTTGTAACGACTTGGTACTGATGGAGTAGGATGTATCCGAGGTTAGTTAGTGTAACAGTTCCAGACCTCGTGCTGTTATATTGTTATATATTTAATTATCTGAATTCTCATAAAGGACAATAATGCCCAGTTAATCCCACACAGGTGAAGTCTATTTTTGAATAAAGAGTTTTAGGGCCAGTTTGACAGGGGTGGAGTAGTCTGGAGTGTGGCTCCATGTTAATGACCCTAGTCATTGACCATGGCAGAGTTTGTAAGGAAGGTCCTATCATTAGGAGGGCACAGGCTCCTGTGCATGCAGTGGTACTTGGCTGGGCCGGGTATTTGATCCTACGTATTGGCAGGGATATATCAAGTCCTGCCACCAAATGGGCTATTTAAGGCTTTGTCCGTTCCTAACTTTCTTCCTAGTCATCAGCTGTTAAGTGTCTTGACCTGACCACTGGCCTGAACTCTGGATCTTCACTGCTGCCTGCTGTATATGTAGTCCACTGCCCATCAATTACTGATGCCTGGCTTTTTTCTGACCACTGGCCTGAACTCTGGACCTTCACTGCTGCCTGCTGTATATGTAGTCCACTGCCCGTCAATTACTGATGCCTGGCTTTTTTCTGACCACTGGCCTGAACTCTGGATCTTCACTGCTGCCTGCTGTATATGTACTCCACTGCCCATCAATTACTGATGCCTGGCTTTTTTCTGACCGTGCTTTTGCCTGCTGTATTTATATCTACCTGCCTGGCTTTCTGACCTGCCTGGCTATGTCCAACTTTGCTTCTGCCTGCTGCATTTGTTCCTCACTGTTTGCCAGTTTCTGATCCCTAGTCTTCTGTGACTTTGCTTCTGCCTGCTGTAATTATAGCTCCCTGTCCACCTGTTACTGACCCCTGACTTTTCTTCACTTTGCTTCTTCCTGCCATATTTGTGTCCCACTCTCCACCAGTTACCAACCACTAGCTTTGTCTCACTTTGCTTCTACCTGCCGTATGTCAACCTCACAGCCTGCCAGTTACCAATCCTTGGCTTTTGTCCAACTTTGTTTCTGCCTGCTGTATTTGTACCTCACTCTTCCCCAGTTTCTGACCCCTAGCTTTGTGTGACCTTGCTTCTGCCTGCCGTGTTTGTGCCTCTCTGCCTACCGGTTACCAACCCCTAGCTTTATCTGACTTGGCTTCTGCCTGCCATATTTGTGCTTCCTGACCACCAGCTTCTGCCTGCCATACTTTTACCTCCCTGCCCACCAGTCACTGATCCCTTGGTTTGTCTGACTTTGCTTCTGCCTTCCAAATTTGTACCTAAGTGTTCACCAGTTACTGATCACTGACGTTGTGCAGCTATTCTTTGTATCTCCTTGTCTGCCAGATTTGTGTGACTTTGCTTCGGCCTGCCGTAGTTGTACCTCCCTTCCCACCAGTTACCATCCCCTGGCTTTTTGTGATTTTGCTTCTGCCTGCCGTAATTGTACCTCCCTGCCCACCAGTTACCATCCCCTGGCTTTTTGTGATTTTGCTTCTGCCTGCCGTAATTGTACCTCCCTTCCCACCAGTTACCATCCCCTGGCTTCTTGTGATTTTGCTTCTGCCTGCCGTAATTGTACCTCCCTGCCCACCAGTTACCATCCCCTGGCTTTTTGTGATTTTGCTTCTGCCTGCCGTTATTGTACCTCCCTTCCCACCAGTTACCATCCCCTGGCTTTTTGCGATTTTGCTTCTGCCTGCCGTAATTGTACCTCCCTGCCCACCAGTTGCCAACCTCTGAACTTTGTCTGACTTTGCGTCTGCCTTCCATATTTGTACCTCCCTGCCTGCTAGTTACTGACCCCTGGCTTTATCTGACTTTGCTTTTTCTTGCTGATCTAGAATCTGTTTGCCTGCTTAACTCTGAACCTGTTGTTGCTTCCTGTGGTGTCACCTGCTGCCTATAGTCCACATGACACTGTCCCACCAGTAGAATAGACAGCTGTTCACCACCATTCTGTGGCCCAAGTGTGACCTGTTGTCACTATCAGGCTCACCTGGGCCAGAGACGCATAAGAAACTACCCTCACGCCTTCAGTCCCCTATCAGGTACGTCACAATGTTCATGGCATCAGAAAGGCGAATCTTTGCCAGCAGTCAAGTAGGGAGCCCAACAATTGTTCTCGCCCATGGGTGCTTTGGTGACCATGTCAAAGTAGGCATTACTACCTTTATTCCGAGAGAGTACCGTGATCTTGCTTTTAGAGGTTCTAATTTTCATTTTCACTGGTAATCATCAGAGGAGACCTGGAGGTCATAGTTGGTTGAAGCAAGAAGGAGAACCTCTGCAATCATCAGACACGTCACCTCCAGCCCCATCTTCACTGCACAGACAATTGTGTTGTGTACAAGCTCCGAGTTGCCTCATTTCATGAATAGCAGAGGGAAAAGTCTTGCTGGATATAAGAACATATGTTTTTTATGTTGAAGTCCAGACGATGTCAGTCTGCGGTGAACTCGGATTCTCTTTGTACTGAAGTAAGCGCAGATGATCTGAGTCACTCCAGGCCCCAATCGACCACAGCATTCCATTCTGTGGGAGGGAGAGACACTTAAAGGATAACTTCAACTTTCTCACATTTTTCTTTGTTTCTGTAACATGTTTGCTGCATTTTCTTTATTTACTTCCTTTTGTCTAATAACAACCCCCCATCTTTTTTATGATGCTTTGCTTTGCTCTTCTAAATTCATGCTGAAACCAAAGGCAACTGATAGACTCATCCTAACCTGATTGGAACTGCCAGTTCTACACAATGCAGCTCACAAATGTGCCTTCTCCATTGCCTGAAACATGAGACTATCAAAGGCTTGATCTGTGAACTTTCATAGAGATAAGGAGTAGGGAAACACTTATGCCCTGTACACAGGATGAGAATATCGGACGAACGGTCGGCCGTTTTTTTTCGCCTGCTAGTCTCACATCGAAAGTGAAAAGGTTACTAAAGATACGAAAATTCTCCTATGATAGAAAAGAATTTCGAAAGTGATGTCATGTATTGCGTTGTATTTGTATTGTATTTTCAGACGACTACTGCACTGATTAAAGGAAAATCGTACAATCTGGTATCGTACGAGAAAACATTTTTGTGCTTGTCCCTTCGGAAATTGTCGTGTTGTTGGCTCTCAAAAGCTGTGTACTAACGATCCGATTATCGGACGATCGGTCCTCCTAAGAAAATTTTCGTACAATTTTCTTATAGTGTGTACGAGGCATAAGTCCTCATGCACACGGGACGGCTGTTTTTGGCTTTTGGGTTTTTTTTCTACAGTAAACTCCCCAGCATGTTATCCTATGTGTCCATACACACATAGGCTTCAACCCCTTGCCCTCCTTGCCCCCCCTCCTGACCAGGCCATTTTTTGTGTTACGGCGCTGCGTTACTTTAACTGACAATTGCGCGGTCATACAACACTGCACCCAAATGAAATTTACATCCTTTTTTCCCCACAAATTTAGCTTTCTTTCGGTTTTAAATTGTTTGTGCTAAAAAAAAAAAGACCAACAATTTTGAAAAAAAACAATATTTTTGACTTTTTGCTATTAAACATGTCCAGTAAAAAATGTAAAAAATCAAATTTCGTCATAAATTTCGGCCAAAATGTACTCTGCTCCATGTCTTTGCTAGAAAAAATCCCAATCCATGTAAATTAATTGGTTTACGTGAAAGGTATAGCGTTTACAAATGGTGGTATATATTCTGGGATTTGTTTTTTTTTTTTTGTTTTGTTTTCTTTATTAGTAATTGTGGCGATCAGCGATTTATAGTGAAATTGCGGGACTGCGGTGGGCATTCTGACACTGGGGGGGAACTGACTTGGTGTCACTGACATTCCCAGTGACACCAATACAGTGATCAGTGCTAATAAAAAGCACTGACACTGTACTAATGGCAGGAAGGGGTTAACATGTGGGGCGATCAAAGGGTTAACAATGTGCTGTTTTACTAGGGGGCAGTGTCTGTGTGCTTCACTGTAATCACACAGCTGACAGGGAGGAGAACTGTTTTGTTTACAAACAGTTCTCCCCCCCCCCCCCCAGGAGATGCTTGGCAATTGACAGCGGTGATTGACAGCCGTGGCCGCAAATGGCGGTGTGGGTAGTGCACCTTGTGCGTGCCTCCTACCTGGAAATGCAAAATCACGTACCGATTTATATACATGATTTTGTGCAGCCATGCTGCCCTGTAGCAGTACTTCTGCTATAGGGCAGACGGGAAGTGATTAATCAGTGTTTTGTTGACAGGAAACCCCCTTTTTCTACCATATTTTTTTTTAAGTCCACAAACGTGCAAACTACAACGAAAAACCCGTAAGTGTTTCACAAAAAAGTGCAAGTGCAAAAACACCACACAAAAAGTGCACTTAGGGGTGTGCTTTGTCCTACCCCCAAAGGGGTTGGACCACTACCCTGATCCCCCGGGGCACAAAGCTCCTGACGGGGACAAGGTTCCCATTTGGTCCTCCTGGCCAAAAGGCCTGGTGGACCACCGTTCCTTATGTCCAGCTGAAGCCGGACATCCAGTACTTGGTCAGGGGGCTCTCCCGAAGAAAAAACCTCCTTTTTCTACCATATGCCATTTCTCCTTTTGTTTTTTTCTACCATATGCCGTTTTTCCTTTTGTTTTTTGTTTTTTTTTTTCACCATATGCCATTACTCCTTTTGTTGTTGTTCATGTTAGGGAGTGTGTTCTGATCCAATTGCAAAGGATCATGGTCACCTTAATTTGCTTACTCCTTTTCTTGTTGTTGCACATTAGAGAGAGTGTTCTGATCCAATTGCCAAAGGACCATGATCACCCTAATTTGCATAGAATTAATCAAAAAATATGCAAATATTTCAGCTTCATATCCCACCCTGAAAAGCCCTACTTTTTCCCAGATGCCCACTCGGTTTGTTTGATCGGACACACACTGGTCCAATGGATCACTCCTCCCACTATCCATGGCTTCCAACAATAATGATGATTCTGGACCATACTATTTTAACTTAGGGAGAGCATTGTATCTAATTAGCATATTTTCTCTCTCTCCCTAGAAGCGCCCCCTGATCTAGTACTTGGTGGTCAGTATGCTTTGGTGACCCTTGGTCCGACCCCAGGGGCTGACTGACCATTTGGAAACTCGGGCACTGCCCGAGGGCCCGGGGTCAGTAGGGAGCCCCATGAGATGCCCCTGGTACCTTTTTTATAGGCTTTTTTAAGTTTGGGCAAGGACACAGGGGCCCCATAATCCCCTATTGCCCGGGGGCCCCATGAGTTGTCAGTCCAGCCCTGTTCAACCCCCCCAGTGCAGATCCTTTTAGAGAATACAGAGCCAATTATCGTTTTGTGGTGCAAAGTCATTTTTATGGATGTTGTTAATGATAACAAGAAAAGCAGTGAAATAGATCCCCTATGTACAACACGCGTTACCGCGAGCAAAACTCACACCAAAAAAATGCAAGTTTGTGATGTGAAATCCAATGACTTTTTTTTAAGTCTGCGGAAGTACGACAAAACAAAAGACCTGTAAGTGAACAAAACACATGCAAGTGCAAAACACCAACACAAAAAAGTGCACTTAGGGGTGTGCTTTGTCCACCACCCCCCCCCAAGAGGTAGGACCTCTATCTTGATCCCCCGGGGCGCGAGGCTCCTGACAGGGACTGAGGTTTCCAAACGGTCCGCCTAGCCAAAAGGCCTGGTGGACCCCTTTCCTTGTGGCTAGCCAAAGCCAGCCAACAAGTACTAGATCAGGGGGCTCTCCTGAAGAGAGACCCCCCCCAGGGACAGGGAACCAAAAGCCCACATAGCCAATGACTGAAAGGGATAATGATGCTGGATGTACTCCATCCAGGAAAGGAGGCAACACTCTGTCTGACTTGCTGCAGCTTCGAATGCACATTGTGAGAAGCTCACAGTGTGCAGTAAAATCAGAGTAAGGTATTTTTAGTGCAGGAAAGGAGCCGGAGCAATATGCTAGACTGAAGGGAAGAGGATTTCTGGCATGGATATTGTTAAATTCCTGGCAGGGAGGTGGGAGAAGCGCAGGGTTACTCAGTCCTTATGAGAAGTATGTGTCACCGGGAGAGAACTCTCATCTACTGTAAGGCAGAAGAGATGAACACATGTCGGGGCAGGCTCGCAGTGTCATCACCGTGCAGCATCATGACTGCATTCAGGGTCTGCAGCGGTGGAGGTCAGCCCAAGGGCAAACAGCCGCTTCCTCCGGTCTGCGTGACATCAGCCCTCCTCGGGCACAGATGAGACATTTTATTATTAAACATGTGTGAGCAAAGAAAACATTCGCACACAAGAAACACTCCGACCCAAAATGCCATTTGTCAGAAAGTTTGCGCTGACTTCTATAACTGAGTCAGAGAAGAGCAAAAAGGAAAGCACAGACGCCAATCCGAGCTTCCTTTTGCTTACCCTTTCTAAAGCAGAACTCTAAAAATATCAAGATAAATAGTTACAAAAATAAAGCATCCAAACCGGCTTTTGCCGCAACATTCAGCTTCAATCTAGAGATTCCCCTGTAGTACTTTTTTCTGTCACTAGATGCCCTTAGTCTGATGATCAGCATAATTCAGCCCACTTCCTCTGAGCCCAGGTAATCCTGGATCCACCCCCCGCTCCCAGACACTAGACTCTGATGGTGACCCTGATGTAAGGGGGAGCTCTGATGGGGAAACTGATGTAAGGAGAAATTATTTTGAGGACCCTAATATAAAAGAAGATTCTGATGGGGAACCTGATGTATAAGGGAACTCCGATAGGGACACTGATGTAAAGAGAGGCTTTGTTGGGGACCCTGATGTAAGGGGGGACTGTGATGTATGAGGGAGCTCTGATGTGAAAATTGATATATGGGAGAACTCTGAGAGGGACCCCACTGTAAGGGAAGACTTTGATAGGGACTCTGATGTAAGGGGTACTCTGATAGGGACCCTGTTATAAGAAGGAATTGGGGACCCTGATGTAAGGTTGAACTCTGATAGTGACCCTGATGTAAGGAGGGAATCTGAATTATGGGGGAACTCTGATGAGGAAACTGATATATGGAGGAACTCTGAGAGAAATCCCACTGTAAGGAGACACTCTGATAGGGATACTGATGTGAGGGGGAACTTTGATAAGGGACCCTGATGTAAGGCGGAACTCTGATGGGGACCCTCATGTAAGAAGGAAATTTAATGGGGACCCTGATGTAAGGGTGAACTCTGATAGTGACCCTGATGGAAGGAGGGACTCTGATATATGGGGGAACTCTGAGAAGGATCCCATTGTAAGAAGAGACTGATAGGAATTCTGATGTGAGAGGGAACTTTGATAAGGGACCTTGATTTAAGGGGGAACTCTGATAAGGACCCTGATGTAAAGCGTAACTCTGATGGGGATCCTGATTTAAGAGTAGACTCTGACGGGGACCCTGATATAAGAAGGAAATCTAATGGGGACCCTGATGTAAGGTTGAACTCTCATAGGGACCCTGATGTAAGGAGGGACTCTGATGTATGGGGGAACTCTGATGAGGAAACTGATATATGGGGTAACTCTGAGAGGGATCCCACTGGAAAGAGAGACTCTGATAGGAATTCTGATATAAGGGGGAACTCTGATAGAGACCCTGATGTAAGGCGGAACTCTGATGGGGACCCTCATGTAAGGGGGAACTCTGATAAGGACCCTGATGTAAGGGGGGACTCTGATAGGGACCCTGATAGGGACCCTGATGTAAGGGGGAACTCTGATAAGGACCCTGATGTAAGGGGGAACTCTGATAGGAACCCTGATAGGGACCCTGATGTAAGGGGGAACTCTGATAGGGACCCTGATGTAAGGGGGGACAGTAATGGGGGCCCTGATTTATTGGGGTATTCTGATAGGGACCCTGCTATAAGATGACACTGTGATGGGGACCATGATGTAAGGAGAACTCCGATAAGGACCCTGATGTAAGGGGGAACTCTGATAGGAACCCTGATGTAAGGAGGAACTCTGATAGGGACCCTGATGTAAGGCGGAACTCTGATAGGGACCCTGATGTAAGGGGGGACTCTGATAGGGACCCTGATGTAAGGGGGAACTCTGATAGGGACCCTGATGTAAGGGGGGACTCTGATAGGGACCCTGATAGGGACCCTGATGTAAGGGGGAACTCTGATAAGGACCCTGATGTAAGGGGGAACTCTGATAGGGACCCCAATGTAAGGTTGAACTCTGATAGGGACCCTGATGTAAGGCGGAACTCTGATGGGGACCCTGATGTATTGGGGTACTCTGCTAGGGACCCTGCTATAAGGTGAAACTGTGATGGGGACCCTGATGTAAGGGGGAACTCTGATAGGGACCCTGATGTAAGGGGGAACTCTGATGGGGACCCTGATCTAAGGAGAGGCTCTGTTGGGGACCATGATGTAAAGTGAGACTCTGATGAGGAAACTGATGAAGCCAGCGGGAGGAGGGATATGGTAAGGTGCCCTAGACTGAGCATTTAACCCCTTGCAGCGCAGGGGAGAGACTTTGTGAGAGTAGCTTTGGATTTGCAGCTATAAGGTATGGCCTTTGAAATGCTTTATATAAGCATCTTGAAGATTGCACCTGGGTGTCCTTCAGAGCACAGCGCTGCCACCCGATAATGCTTCCCCCCTCCCTGCCCGCTCTCCCAGAAGCCTTACAGTAGGATTTGTTTTCTTGGCAGAGATTATTTTTATGTCCGGGCCTCCCGGGGGACGTCTCCAGCTGGGGCTCACAGGAAATGCAGTCTGAAGATGCATTATTGATTTTAATGGATCTCTTGACTTGCTGATATTTCCTTTTTTGTTCACGTCTGTCCCTCTTCACCCGTCATCTGTCTCCTTCTTGACCCTCATCCAGGGCCAGGGCCAGAGACTGCAAGAGCTGGGATATCACCTAGACCCCCCCTGACATTAACGCCCAATAACCACGCTTTGATCGCCAGAGGATGCCCTGGCTACAGCAAAATGGTAGCTGCGTGACTAGTATGCCTGCCTTGGAGTTCTGGGATCATTGCCCCCGATCTGCATGGAGTTTGAATGTTCCCTCTTTGTATGTGGAGGTAAGCTGAAACCAGGGGCGGACTGACCATTTGGAAACTCGGCACTGCCCGAGGGCCCGGGGTAAGTAGGGGCCCCATGAGATGCCCCTGGTACCTTTTTCATTGGCTTTTTTGAGTTTGGACAAGGACACAGGGGCCCCATGATCCCCTATTGCCCGGGGGCCCCATGAGTTGTCAATCCGCCCCTGGCTGAAACTTACATTTAGGGTTCCTTCACACTTGCTTTGGTCTCTGAACAGCGATCCACGCTCAGATCGCTCTCCAGTAAGATGGTAGCTGTGCGACTAGTATGCCTGCCTTGGAGTTCTGGGATCATTGCCCCCGATGTGCATGGAGTTTGAATGTTCCCTCTTTGTATGTAGCGGTAAGCTGAAACTTACATTTAGGGTTCCTTCACACTTGCTTTGGTCTCTGAACAGCGATCCACGCTCAGATCGCTCTCCAGCAAGATGGTAGCTGCGCGACTAGTATGCCTGCCTTGGAGCTCTGGGATCATTGCCCCCGTTCTGCATGGAGTTTGAATGTTCCCTCTTTGTATGTGGCGGTAAGCTGAAACTTACATTTAGAGTTCTTTCACACTTGTTTTGGTCTCTGAACACCGATCCACGCTCAGATCGCTCTCCAGAAAGCATTTGACAGTTACAGAAGAGGCGTTGTATCACCTCCTCACCTGCTTTAACCCTTTGAGCCCCGCACTAGAATTCTGTAACTGCAATGTGGGTTATAATTCCTGCCGTGGCATGTGTACACCCCCAGCTGCTGCCTCTGCAGCTAAAGGTGAAGTGGTTGGGGGAGGTAAAAGTGTAGCTCAACCACTGTCTTTTATCGCCTCTCAACCGCTAGTGTGAATGGGCCGTTAAAGGTGACATTTAACCTGCTTATATTTTGCCTTCCCTGGGTCCTTCTTGCCCCACTCATTCTCTTCCTGGGAAATTCACCACTAATCTAATCAAAGTAATTGGGATCAGAAGAATTATTGCAGCCATCATATAACATAAACCATAAGTATATACAGCAGTTGTACACCCTTATAGAAATAATACAAGCTTTATATAAGAGGAGATCAATAACAGTACATACTTTCAAAGGGCCCAATAGGAGTCCTGGTGGACTTGTGCACATATACCCAGGTTAATAGGTATTATTAGAGATACCTCAAGATGAATGTTGCAGCAAAGTCCAGTTTCAGGGGCCCCAGAGGATGATGCGGCATCTGTCTTTGTGCTGGGGACTTGAAGACAAGTTCTGCAGACATGGTGAGATCCTCCAACTGTTGTCCAACCAGCCTAGAATGGAGCTTCCCACCAGCAGGAACTGTGTTGTGGCACTAGAACTCAGAATAAGTCAATCTACTCTGCGCATTAGTCCATCCCTTGTAGTTTATATTAGTCCCTTCTGACTTGGGGTTTAGCATCATGGATAGGACATGTGGATGAGACTTTATTTCTTTCTTCCTCCTTCCAAGGTTTCAAAGGCAACAACAAGGCACAAGTAGTGCACAAATAATATATATTTACAGGAATTTACAAATGCCAACAGTAGAGGGCAAATTCCTGCAAATAAAAAAGATAATTACTGTATGTATAAAAAATCATGTTCATAGGGTATGAACATAATAAACAGAAATATATGTAATAAAGTAGCATGGATCAGATGGAACGTGTGCATTGGAAGCTGTGAAATGTATGTCATACAGGCCTCAGTCAACAATGGCAAATGTCCATTTAGTGCTGATCTCCTCCTTTTGCTGTTATCATAAGCTGATCATACACAGAGAAAATTCTGGTCAGTTTCTGATGATCTGCCAAATTCCCTCTATGGGTGGTCATGTTGGCACCTTCCCTCTCAACATCCTTCAATTTGCAATTTGAAGGAGCCAGGCTGAACAGACACTCTTGGGGTATTTTGACAGCCATGGGTGCTGGCTGTCAGACTACGTTAGCCATCAGTGAAGATACCTCCACTGACACTGTTTAACATGGATTGGAGGATTCAATAGACTTATCTAGTTCAGCCCTTACAAAGCCCGTCCAGTTTTAACAAGAAACTTCAACCCCCCCTTGCTAATTTATTTATTTTTGAATCTCCTCTTATCTTCTTGCCTGGATTATCCTCATTAAGCATACTCACACGCCCAGCCATTTCAGCATTGTTTTGCTGTAATCCACTATGCAACTGGAGCCGGTTGTCTTTTCCTGGATCTTGCAGATGGCCCTTCTAAAGCATTATTCCCACTGACCGCCAATTTAGGAGCACTTTTCCCACTGATCACCAATGTAAGGGACATTCTTCCCACTGATCACCAATGTAAGGGGCATTCTTCCCATTGACCACCAATGTAAGGGACATTCTTCCCATTGACCACCAATGTAAGGGACATTCTTCCCACTGACCCCCAATGTAAGGGACAGTCTTCCCACTGATCCCCAATGTAAGGGACATTCTTCCCACTGATCACCAATGTAATGGACATTCTTCCCACTGACCACCAATATAGGGACATTTTTCCCACTGATCACCAATGTAAGAGACATTTTTCCCACTGATCACCAAGGTAGGGGTCATTATTCCCACTGAACACCAATGTAAGGGACATTCTTCCCACTGATCACCAATATAAGGGACATTCTTCCCACTGATCACCATTGTAGGGGACATTCTTCCCACTGACCACCAATGTAGGGGACATTTTTCCCACTGATTACCAATGTAGGGGACATTCTGCCCATTGATCACCAATGTAAGAGACATTCTTCCCACTGATCACCAATGTAAGGGGCATTCTTCCCACTGATTACCAATGTAGGGGACATTTTTCCCACTGATTACCAATGTAGGGGACATTTTCCCACTGATCACCAATGTAAGGGACATTCTTCCCACTGACCCCCAATTTAAGGGACATTCTTCCCACTGATCACCAATGTAGGGGACATTCTTCCCACTGAGCACTAATGTAAGGGGCATTCTTCTCTGTGACCACCAATGTAAGGGGCATTCTTCTCTGTGACCACCACTATAAGGGGCATTCTTCACACTGACCACCAATGTATGGAGCAATCTTCCCACTGACTTCCAACGTAAAAAGCATTTTCCCGAATGGTTGCCAATATAAGAAACATTCTTCCCATTGTCCACCAATGTAAGGAAAATGCTTTCCATTGACCACCAATGTAAGGAGAATTCTTCTTCTTGACCACCAATGTAAGGGACGTTCTTCCCACTGACCACCAATGTAAGAAGTATTCCTCCTACTGACCAGCAATGTAAGGAGCATTCTTCCCACTGACCCCCAATGTAAGGGGCATTCTTCCCACTGACCACCAATGTAAGAAGTATTCCTCCTACTGACGAGCAATGTAAGGAGCATTCTTCCCACTGACACCCAATGTAAGGGGCGTTCTTCCCACTGACCACCAATGTAAGGGGCATTCTTCCCACTGACCACCAATGTAAGGGGTATTCTTCCCACTGACCACCAATGTAAGAAGTATTCCTCCTACTGACCAGCAATGTAAGGAGCATTCTTCCCACTGACCCCCAATGTAAGGGGCATTCTTTCCACTGACCACCAATGTAAGAAGTATTCCTCCTACTGACCAGCAATGTAAGGAGCATTCTTCCCACTGACCACCAATGTAAGGAGTATTCCTCCTACTGACCAGCAATGTAAGGAGCATTCTTCCCACTGACCACCAATGTAAGGAGTATTCCTCCTACTGACCAGCAATGTAAGGAGCATTCTTCCCACTGACCACCAATTTAGGAAGTATTTCTCCTACTGATCACTAATGTAAGGGGCATTCTTCTCATTGAGCACCACACTAACATACTAATACCTGTAGATATAGTAATTATTCCCTGAGACCTGAAAGTTATTTTAAGAGTTCCTCCAAGGGTTCAAAAGTTTGAGTAAGGCCCAGTTAGAAGTTTGCTATTGTTACTGCCAGGACCTGAGTACCTTATTTCAATCACTTTCAGGTACAACATGTTCTGGAATGACAATAAAAACATCCTTATCCTTCATCAAGCCCCATGGATGTCCTCTTTCAAACTGGTTTATTCACGCTCTGCTGCTATTATACGGAAGACATGCGGAGATTCAGTTACAGTAGATGGTTGCTTTCTAAAAGAGGAAATACAAATTCAGATTGGTGTTCAGCTTTAATTGAAAAGTGTTTTTTCAGACAAAGTGCACTTATTCCTTTTGCCCCGATAAGCATCGGGATAGGATAGGCGGCAATGAAAACAGAAGTAGCACCATCAATGTAAGGTGTATTCTATCCACTGACCACCAATGTAAGCAGCATCCTACCCAATGACCAACAATGTAAGTGCAATTTGTCCCACCGCCAACCAATGTATGGAGAAATCTTCCCACTGACCACAAATGTAGAAGTATTCCTCCTACTGACCACCAACATAGGGGGCATTCTCCCCCCTGACCACCAATGTAAGGAGCATTCTTCCCACTGACCACCAATGTAAGGGGCATTCTTCCCACTGACTACCAATTTAAGGGGCATTCTTCCCACTGACCACCAATGTAAGGAGCATTCTTCCCCCTGACCAATGTAAGGAGCATTCTTCCCACTGATCACCAATGTAAGGGGCATTCTTCCCACTGATCACCAATGTAAGGGGCATTCTTCCCACTGATCACCAATGTAAGGAGCATTCTTCCCACTGATCACCAATGTAAGGGGCATTCTTCCCACTGACCCTCAATGTAAGGGGCATTCTTCCCACTGACCCTCAATTTTCCATCAAATTCAGGTCTGGGCTCTGGCTGGGCCATTCCAGAACTTTCATCTTCTTCTGGTGAAGCCATTCCTTTGTTGATTTGGATGTATGCTTTGGGTCGTTGTCATGCTGAAAGATGAAGTTGCTCTTCATGTTCAGCTTTCTGGCAGAAGCCTGAAGGTTTTGTGCCAATATTAACTGGTATTTGGAACTGTTCATAATTCCCTCTACCTTGACTAAGGCCCCAGTTCCAGCTGAAGAAAAACAGCCGAAAAGCATGATGCTGCCACCACCATGCTTCACGGTGGGTATGGTGTTCTTTCGGTGATGTGCAGTGTTGTTTTTGGGCCAAATGTATCTTTTGGAATTATTGCCAAATAGTTCACCCTTGGTTTCATCAGACCAGAACACATTTTCCCACATGCTTTTGGGAGACTCCAGATGTGTTTTTGCAAAATTTAGCCGGGCTTGGATGTTTTTCTTCGTAAGAAAAGGCTTCCGTCTTCCACTCTACCCCATAGCCCAGACATATGAAGAATATTGTTGTCACATCGACCACACAGCCAGGATTTGCCAGATATTCCTGCAGCTCCTTTCATGTTACTGTAGGCCTCCTGGTAGCCTCCCAGACCAGTTTTCTTCTCGTCTTTTCATCAGTTTTGGAGGGACGTCCAGTTCTTGGTGATGTCACTGTTGGTGATGTCACTGTTGGTGATGTCACTGTTGTGCCATATTTTCTCCACTTGATGATGGCTGTCTTCACTGTGTTCCATGGTATATCTAATGCCTTGGAAATTCTTTTGTACCCTTCTCCTGACTGATACCTTTCAACAATGAGATCCCTCTGATACTTTGGAAGCTCTCTGTGGACCATGGCTTTTGCTGTAGGATGCGACTAAGAAAATGTCAGGAAAGACCTATTTGAACAGCTGAACTTTATTTGGGGTTAATCAGAGGCACTTTAAATGATGGCGGGTGTGTACTAACTCCTATTAAACATGATTTTGAATGTGATTGCTTCATTCTGAACACAGCTACATCCCCAGTTATAAGAGGGTGTGCACACTTATGCAACCGTATTATTTTAGGTTTTTTTATATTTACTTCCCCCCCTCAAAGATTTCAATTTGTTTATCATTTGAATTGTACAGTTTATAGATTACATTAAAGGTGAAAAAAAGTTCTGAAATTATTTATCTTTGTCTCATTTTTTTACATCACAGAAACCTGACATTTTAACAGGGGCGTGTAGACTTTTTATATCCACTTGTAGCTGTATAAATGAAAGTTCTTCTGTTACAAGGTGCTGCTGATTTAAAGTGTCTGTAAACCCTCACATATACCCAGTGAAGTGACTGTCTTCAGGTGATACACAGAGATGAAACAAAGCCTCCTACATAGGTTGTACCAGTTTATCTGCAGCCCTCTCTGCTCTGCAGCTGTTCAAAGGTCACACATTAAAGGCTATTTTCTCAGCTCCAGAAGGCAGGGATCTGAGGTGCTCAGCAAGCTGAGTGTAATCTGAGACCTGAGTGGAGGGAAGGGATACACCCCCTCTACACAGTCTCATAGGGAAAAATGCATAACTGGGGCTGCCAATTTCCTGCTGTATACTGGGGGAGGGGGCTTTTAGGCATCAGATTCTGTGTGTGGTGCTGGCATATACTGTCAGAAATGACTCATCTAGATAGCAGAGAGAAGAGAAAGAGCAGAGAGAAATCATACTCAGTGCTTTGGATCATGAAGTACACACTATAGAGGGATATGCTTTGTTCATTTTTCATTTCAGAGGTTTACAACCACTTTAATTCTTTATTGTAGTGACAGGGTCACTTTACGTATAGTTCTGCTTTTATAGAAAGGTTTGTTCATTACTGGACAAGAACAGGATGTATGACGCTGTTTACCAGTAACTTTCTCTTATTCCCGGAATTGTACACTTTCAGGCTGTAATATAAATTGACTTTTCTCCGTGTTTGTTAAGAACAGTAGTGACAATTAATGTAAAATAAAGCGTTGTTTGTATTGCAGATCTTCATATCGGAATTCCAGCTTGTGTATGTTCACCAATGTCTGACACAGATCAGCCCCTTGCTATAACCTCTCACCATCTGACTTGTTACAATGTTACTATATTGCAGTCTGAACATTGGGGGAGAGGAGACTGAGAGAAGGCTTCCTCCTACCTGCAGCAGACTAACCTCAGCCTAGGCAGAATCACTAGTCTGCTTTTTAGGCCTTGTGCACACAGGACGTTTTAAAAATGCTCCTCTTGGCAGCAGCCTTTTGGCAGAAAAAAAAACGCCTGACACTTGTCAAAGCATCTAACGTGTTTACAAGCATCAAGTGCTTAGATGTTAACTCATTTCAATGGCCGGAACGTTGAACTCTAGCTCTGACGAAGAGGCTCTGCCTTGAAACACGTCAGAAATTTGGAGGCCTACAGTCCACCAACAGCCACCATCTAGGGAGATTGGACCATGCTGTATTTTTTGTGATGTGCCTTTGATTTTATCCTTTTGTCAGTATACTACTTTTATTCAATAAATCTCATTTTTAGAAGGTGATGCACTAGGCCCGTGCACTCTGTTTGTTTCTTTGCACACAGCTCCTTTGGTTGTATGGGGACCCGTAATTTCTGTCCCCATTGGAAGATTTCCCCTCTATTCCTGTTCAGGTGACAACCCAAAATTTGGGATTTTCTTTCACTTTTGGTGATAATATTTGCCTTCACAGTGGCCATGTTCTTTTATTATTATTATTATTATACAGGATTTATATATTATTATTATTATTATACAGGATTTATATACCGTATTTGCCGGCGTATAAGACGACTGGGCGTATAAGACGACCCCCCTACTTTTCCTGCTAAAATGTAGTGTTTGGGCTATACTCGCCGTATAAGACTACCCCTCTTCCAATGCACACCAGTGGGAGGAATAGTGCCCCATCATTGATGTCAGTGGGAGGAATAGTGCCCCATCATTGGTGTCAGTGGGAGGACTAGTGCCCCATCATTGGCATTAGTGTCAGGAATAGTGCCCTATCATTAGTATCAGTGGAGGAATAGTGCTCCATCATTGGTGTCAGTGGGAGGAATAGTGCCCCATCATTGGTATCAGTGGCAGGAATAGTGCCCCATCATTGGTATCAGTGGGAGGAATAGTGCCCCATCATTGGTATCAGTGGGAGGAATAGTGCCCCATCATTGGTATCAGTGGGGGGAATAGGTGCCCCATCATTGGTATCAGTGGCAGGAATGGTGCCCCATCATTGGTATCAGTGGCAGGAATAGTGCCCCATCATTGGTGTCAGTGGGAGGAATAGTGCCCCATCATTGGTGTCAGTGAGGGGTGGAATAGTGCCCCATCATTGGTGTCAGTGGGGGGTGGAATAGTGCCCCATCGTTGGTGTCAGTGGGGGGGAGGAATAGTGCCCCATCGTTGGTGTCAGTGGGAGGAATAGTGCCCCATCGTTGGTGTCAGTGGGAGGAATAGTGCCCCATCGTTGGTATCAGTGGGAGGAATAGTGCCCCATCATTGGTATCAGTGACACCAATGATGGGGCACTATTCCTCCCACTGAGACTTGCTGACCCTGTTCTCGTATGGTGCTGCTGCAGCCAGCATATGTGGTTGCAGCAGCACCTCTACACAGCACACTTACCTGCTGCTCCGGCACTCAATTTTCGCGGGGCCGCTCGGCTCCGCCCCCTCGCCGGTGATTGGCCGCCTGTGTGCCTTTCCTGAGCTACAGTTCTGGCGGCCAATCACCGGTGAGGAGGCGGAGCCGAGCAGCCGCACGAACATCCAGTGGCCGAACTGAAGGAGACGCCGCGCTTCCTGGACCGGATCGTCGTGGGACTGGATCCAGGTAAGAGACATCAGCCCCTGCAAACCCCTGTACTTAATGCCGCAGCCCCCCTAACATGTGTACCGGCGTATAAGACGACCCCCGACTTTTGAGAAGATTTTCAAGGGTCAAAAAGTCGTCTTATACGCCGGCAAATACGGTATATATTATTATTATACAGGATTTATATATTATTATTATTATTATACAGGATTTATATATTATTATTATACAGGATTTATATATTATTATTATTATTATACAGGATTTATATATTATTATTATTATACAGGATTTATATATTATTATTATTATACAGGATTTATATATATATTATTAGACAGGATTTATATATATATATTATTATACAGGATTTATATATTATTATTATACAGGATTTATATATTATTATTATTATACAGGATTTATATATTATTATTATACAGGATTTATATGGCGCCAACAGTTTGCTCAGCGCTTTACAATATAACAGGAGACAATACAGCAACAATACAGTTCAATACAAGAGGGATAGGAGGGCCCTGATCCTGGGAGTTTACAATCTAAGAGGGAGGGGCTAGTGGTACAAAATGTAATAACTGTGGGGGATGGACTGGTTGGAAGAGTAGAAGATTCCATTATTAGCTGAGGGCAGGATAGGCTTCCCTGAAGAGAGAGGTTTTCAGAGATCGCCTAAAAGTAAGCAGAGAAGGCGATAGTCTGATAAATTGGGGTAGAGAGTTCCAGAGGATGGGGGAAGCTTTGGAGAAGTCCTGGAGACGAGCATGGGAGGAGGAGACAAGGGAGCTAGAGAGTAGGAGGTCTTGAGGAGCAGAGAGTATGGTTTGGGTGATATTTAGAGACAAGATTGGTGATGTAATTTGGGGCAGAGTTATAAATGGCTTTATATGTTCTTGACATCACACTTCTGCCGAATACAATGGGCAGCTGAGATCCTAAAACTCCAGCAGAGAAAGTCTGAGATCCTGGGATGGGGAAACTTTGTTTGTTTCAATGGTTATCTTATCTAAGGGGCTTAGTGACTCACCAATGAATTGGTGAACTGAATGAACTGACTTTTACTAGTTTGGGGACCCTAAATCTCTCCTGTCAGTGAAGATCTTATTGTGTCTCATCAGGAATCTATAGTATATTTACATTTAAACAGGAGTTTACTGGAGGTCTGGCCTCTAGGTCTGGTGTAGGTCACTTATTATCAGAGCTTCCCAGAATAGGAAGCCTTTTAACTTTTCACCTTCTTTGAAGTCCCACCAACAAAACCTGACCGGATTGTTTGTTTATAGAGCTCAAGCTCTGATAACAACTTCTGACAATTGAATAACCTGATCCATGTGATAATCAATCTGGGTACTAATGATTAAGGGGCTTCTACTGTCCCTGTGCTGAGTTCCTGGGTCTGTACACCTGCCAATCCCATTATGAGGGGTGCCCTCCATCCCTGTGCTGAGTTCCTGGGTCTGTACACCTGCCAATCCCATTATGAGGGGTGCCCTCCATCCCTGTGCTGAGTTCCTGGGTCTGTACACCTGCCAATACCATTATGAGGGGTGCCCACCATCCCTGTGCTGAGTTCCTGGGTCTGTACACCTGCCAATACCATTATGAGGGGTGCCCACCATCCCTGTGCTGAGATCCCGGGTCTGTACACCTGCCAATACCATTATGAGGGGTGCCCACCATCCCTGTGCTGAGTTCCCGGGTCTGTACACCTGCCAATACCATTATGAGGGGTGCCCTCCATCCCTGTGCTGAGTTCCCGGGTCTGTACACCTGCCAATCCCATTATGAGGGGTGCCCTCCATCCCTGTTGAGTTCCAAGGTCTGCAAACCTGGTGTGCCTTTTATAGGGGACTCCCACCATCACTGCGCTGAGTTCCATGGTCTTTACATCTGCTGTACCCATTATGAGGGGTTCCCACCATCCCTGTGCTGAGTTTACGGGTCTGTACAGCTGCAGTGCCCATTATAAAGGGTTCCCACCATCCCTGTGCTTAGTTCCCCGGTCTGTACACCTGCTGTACCCATTATAAGGGGTTCCCACCATCCCTGTGCTGAGTTCCCAGGTCTGTACATCTTCTGTGCCCATTATAATGGGTTCCCACCATCCCTGTGCTGAGTCCCTGGTTCTGTACACCTGCCAATCCCATTATGAGGGGTGCCCACCATCCCTGTGCTGAGTTCCCGGGTCTGTACACCTGCCAATCCCATTATGAGGAGTGCCCTCCATCCCTGTGCTGAGTTCCCAGGTATGTACACCTGCCAATCTCATTATGAGGGGTGCCCACCATCCCTGTTGAGTTCCAAGGTCTGCAAACCTGGTGTGTCTATTATAGGGGACTCCCACCATCACTGCCCTGAGTTCCCTGGTCTTTACATCCGCTGTGCGCTTTATGAGGGGTTCCTGCCATCCCTGTGCTGAGTTCCCGGGTCTGTACACCTGCAGTGTCCATTACAAGGGGTTCCCAACATCTTTGTGCTGAGTTCCTGGGTCTGCACACCCGTTGTGCCCATTCAGGGCTTCCCACCATACCTGTGCTGAGTTCCTGGGTCTGTACACCTGCTGTGCCCATTATGAGGGGATCCCACCATCCCTGTGCTGGGTTCCCAAGTCTGCACACCTGCTGTGCCCATTATAAGGGGTTCCCACCATCCCTGTGCTGAGTTCCCAGGTCTGTACCTGCTGTGCTCATTATGAGAGGTTCCCACCATCCCTGTCTGGGCTCCCAAGTTTGTACCTGCTGTGCCCATTATGAGAGGTTCCCACCATCCCTGTTTTGGACTCCCAAGTCTGTGCCTGCTGTGCCTATTATGAGGAGTTCTCACCTTCCCTGTGCTGAGTTCCCAGATCTGTACACTTGCAGTGCCCATTATGAGGGGTTCCCACCATCCCTGTGCTGGATTCCCAGGTCTGTACCTGCTGTGCTCATTATGAGGGGTTCCCACTATCACATTTTGATGCAGTGCATGAGATGATATGCCCGGGCCCTTCAGGGACATTCTGCAAATCTGATCCATCGCAACGTAGAAAGTGACATCACTTCCATGTTCCCCCAGCCCTACGCTTGGCGGTAAAATCACAGCATCGGTCCCCGTCCAGGGAAAACACCAGGGCCATGGGAGGAGGTGCAGAGTCGCCCTGCGAGGCCCCGGGGTGGATATTTTCCATATTGTTGATGTGGGATCATTGATGCATGTGTCCTGGAGGTGCTGTTCCTGCTGGCCGGTGTTCTCAGAATTGTTGTTTGCTGGTTAATTATTGATATTAAAAGGTGATGATTCCACACTTCCCGGGCCGGCCGACTTGTGGAAAACACAAAGAAACGCGCCGATGTTCCCTGTTTTGGTATTGTCGCCGTGCTATTTATATATCCTGAATTTGATGGACTTGTTTTTTTCACTTTCTAAATCAGCATCATTTGTGTCTGTGAGCGATCGATGAAATGGCACTCGTTAAAATGGAGCTGCGGGCAAACACGGGGGGGGGGGAGAAACAACTGGGAAGAGGACTTTCTGGAGAAAAAAGGCAATGGCCGGCATCTCGTGGTGACGGATCTCATACATGTTTTTTAAATGGTTGACGGGTTCAATTTAATGTGATAAATATACTTCAGTGTGTGTCCATGTATTAAAGATGATTTGTTTTTTCTGAATGTTCTTTTTAATTAAATATGTACTTGGGGCAGCCATATTTACTCATTACATATATGATCTGCTTCCTGCTGTGCGGCTGTGCCGTGCCGATCCTCTCATCTCTCTATAAGTGTGCCAGGCAGGGTCTGTCTGCAAACAATAGCCTTTCTGTGGTCTCTAATGTTGTGAAGTATCCACAATGCAACTCAAGATGGCCATACGCTACTACAGTGCCCTTCAAACTGTGGTCTGCATGCCCTGTGCTTTCCTTAATCTGGCCATGGGCCACTATTCCTTCCACTGACACCAATGATGGGCCACTATTCCTTCCACTGACACCAATGATGGGCCACTATTCCTTCCACTGACACCAATGATGGGCCACTATTCCTTCCACTGACACCAATGATGGAACACTATTCCTTCCACTGACACCAATGATGGAACACTATTCCTTTCACTGACCAATGATGGAACACTATTCCTTTCACTGACCAATGATGGCGCACTCTTCCTTCCACTGACACCAATAATGAGGAACTATTCCTCACATTATCGCCAATAATGGGGCACTATTTCTTCCACTGACACCAATGATGGGGCACTAATCCTTCCACTGACACCAGCTATGGGGCGCTATTCCTCCCACTGACACAAGTTATAGGGCACTACTCCTCCCACTGACACCAATAATGGGACACTATTCCTCCCATTGACACCAATGATGGGACACTATTCCTCCCATTGACACCAATGATGGGGCATTAATCCTTCCACTGACACCAGCTATGGGGCGCTATTCCTCCCATTGACACCAATGATGGGACACTATTCCTCCCATTGACACCAATGATGGGACACTATTCCTCCCACTGACACCAATGATGGGGCACTATTCCTCCCATTGACACCAATGATGGGGCACTATTCCTCCCATTGACACCAATGATGGGACACTATTCCTCCCCTTGACACCAATGATGGAACACTATTCCTCCCAATAACACCAATGATGGGACACTATTCCTCCCATTGACACCAGCTATGGGGCACTATTCCTCCCGCTGGCACCAATAATGGGGCACTAATCCTTCCACCGACACCAGCTATGGGGCTACTCCTTACACTGACACCAATAATGGGACACTATTCCTCTCATTGACACCAATGATGGGGCACTATTCCTTCCACTGACACCAATGATGGGGCACTATTCCTCCCACTGACACCAATGATGGGGCACTATTCCTTCCACTGACACCAATAATGGGACCCTACTGAAGTTGGGAACAGACAGCTGCCATAGAAGTAAAGCACTCTGAAAGCTTTCCGTTCTAGTGTGAATTCTCACCAGAACATGGTGCTGGAAACCCGTGTTCCATGTGTGTTTCTTTCACTGTGTGCAATCTGCAGCAGATGTCAATGTTAAGGTAACAACACACCAAATACAGGTCGCAAATGATGTGCGTTTGCCTGCACCGGGTTCCATGGTCTGGAAGTTCAGATTGTACGCCCCTTGAGGGTTAGGGACCTTAGATTGTACATCCCTTGAGGGTTAGGGACCTTAGATTGTACACCCCTTGAGGGTTAGGGACCTTAGATTGTACGCCCCTTGAGGGTTAGGGACCTTAGATTGTACGCCCCTTGAGGGTTAGGGACCTTAGATTGTATGCCCCTTGAGGGTTAGGGACCTTAGATTGTACGCCCCTTGAGGGTTAGGGACCTTAGATTGTATGCCCCTTGAGGGTTAGGGACCTTAGATTGTACGCCCCTTGAGGGTTAGGGACTGATGTGAATGTACAATATATATGTAAAGTGCTGCATATATTGACAGCGCTATATAAGTACCTGAAATAAATAAGTACCATGCGATCTGCATGCAGTGCATTTCCAATAGTAATGTGTGCACTGCATCTGGTGCAGTGCGATCTGAGCCCATTCATAACTCAGCGTTTAATATCATTTTAATGTATACTGAAATCTAATTTCTTATGGTATATTTATTTTTTTTATTCCATGTATTCAGCTGTTTGTTTCTCCAGGAAATAAAAAAAAAACTGATTTCTCAGTTCAGGTGGACTCACCCTTTAACAACTTTCTCTCCAGCTCTCCTCTATCAGATGCAAAAAATAAAATATTGGTGTAGGAATGCAGTCGGTATTTAGAGGCTGTGGCAGCAGATCAATAAGGCATTCCGAGATAAGACCCCGAGCCCCTCTGCGCCTGGGACCCGATATGTTTCAAGCTACATGACACAGTAACAGTCTTTCCATTAGACAATCCCTTTAAGTATTTAAAATACATTTGTCAACTGTCACTAAGAAAAATGGTAATTACACATTTCAACGCCAGAACGGCCAGCAGCGTGTGATGGGCGGCTGTGTGTAGAGAATTCAGGACATTAACCCCTACAACCAGGGGCGGACTGACCATTTGGAAACTCGGGCACTGCCTGAGGGCCCAGGGTCAGTAGGGGGGCCCATGAGATGGCCCTGGCACCTTTTTCATAGGTTTTTTTGAGTTTGGACAAGGACACAGGGGCCCCATGATCGCCTATTGCCCGGGGGCCCCATGAGTTGTCAGTCCGCCCCTGCCTACAACAACCACCCCGGCACACCCCTATGGACCGGAGCACTTTTTACTTTTCTGCTATGGGCCTATTGATCCTACGCAGTGGCGTCTCAAGGCAGGTGCGGGGGGTGCACCACGCGGGGTGACACAGGACCAGCTCCTCGAAAAGGTAAGTTGTAAAGGAAGCCGACGATCCCCGCAGGATGGATTCGATCCATCCTGCGGGGATCGTCGGCTTTCCTTACAACTTACCTTTTCGTGGAGCGGGTCCAGTGTCACCCCGTATAGGCAGGGGTGTATTTACCACAAGGCAAACAAGGCATTTGCCTAGGGCGGCATTTCTCAGGGGGGGGCAGCACTGCCCCTTGGAAGAAGGGATGGAAGAAGGGACATAAGCGGTATGGGGACCTGGTGGGTTCCGAGAGATGCTGAGGGTTTCATGACTCTCGTTCCTGGGGATGTCAGGAGCTGTGAAGGTGAGTGCCTTTCTCGCTCTTGCCATGGGGTATGATGGCTGGTGTATGGGGGGCAGTGGTAGTGGAAGGCTCGGGTGGAGGGCAGGGGTGCTCTTGGTGAATGTCAGGCTCCTTATGGGGGGGGGGGGCAGCAATTTTTGTGTTTCCTAGGGCAGCACAAAACCTTAATACACCACTGCGTATAGGTTGCATGCCGATGATCCCCGTAGGATGGATGGGATCTGCGGAATTGGGAGCATAATGGATCGGGCTCAATCCGCAGATCCCATCCATCCTGCTGGGACCGTCGGCATGCAACCTATATGGGGTGACACCGGACCCGCTACACGAAAAGGTAAGTTGTAAAGCAAGCCGACGATCCCCGCAGGATGGATCGGATCTGCGTATTGAGCATTATGGATCAGAGTCCAATCCATTATGCTCAATCCGCAGATCCGATCCATTCTGCGGGGATCGTCGGAGGGGGTGTCACCAACTGTTACTGCACAGGGTGACACCAACCCTAGGGACGCCTCTGATCCTACAATACCGTTGTCATTACTTCTCAGTTCTGGAACGCCCCTTGTCTTTACTGCAACAGCATGGCCCCGCTGCACTGCATCACGTATACAGTCATGGCCAAAAATATTGGCACCCCAGCATTTCTGTCAGATAATGCACTACCCAGAAAATTTTTGCAATTACAAATGTTTCGGCATTCTCCTGTTTATTTTTATTTTTTTGGTATTGGTATGACACAAAAAAGTGGAGAAACAAAAAGCCAGATCTGACACATTTCACCTAAAACCCCAAAAATGGACTGGACAAAATTATTGGCACCCTCCATTTAATATTTGGTAGCACACCCCTTGGATAGAATAACTGAAATCAATGGCTTCCTGTGACCCTCAATGAGTTTCTTCCACCTCTCTGCTGGAATTTTGGAGCGCTCTTCTTTCACCAACGGCTCCAGGTCTCTGAGATTGGAAGGGTTCCTTTTCCCAACTGCTGTTTTGAGATCTCTCCACAGGAGCTCTATGGGACTGAGATCTGGACTCATTGCTGGCCAGTTCAGTCCTCTTCAATGCTTTGTCTTATTTTTGGGGCTTTTTGACATGTGCTTTGGGTCATTCTCCTATTGTACAGCCCTCCATGGCCAAACGTTTTCAGAATGACAGTTGATCTATGTTGAGCAAAGTTGATCCAGGGAATATCTGATTGCCTCTCGGGGGATCAGGAAGGAATTTTTTTCCCTGGAGGAGCAAATTGGATCATACTTTGCTGTTTTTTTTTTTGCCTTCCTCTGGATCAACTGTGGGTGTAGGATTATAACTTTTTTTTTTAATGGCTGAACTGGATGGACTTTTGTCTTTTTTCAGCCAGACTAACTATGTAACAGTTTCAGTCATTCTCAAAACTTCACTCAGTTTTTATGATGGCAATTTGCATATACTCCAGAATGTTATGAAGAGTGATCCGATGAATTGCAATTAATTGCAAAGTCCGCTCTCCCCGGACCCTGCATTCACTATATCTGGTCTCCCCGGACCCTGCATTCACTATATCCGCTCTCCCTGGACCCTGCATTCACTATATCTGGTCTCTCCAGACCCCGCATTCACTATATCCGCTCTCCCTGGACCCTGCATTCACTATATCTGGTCTCCCCGGACCCTGCATTCACTATATCCGGTATATCCAGACCCTGCATTCACTATATCTGGTCTCCCCGGACCCTGCATTCACTATGTCCGGTCTCCCCAGACCCTGCATTCACTATATCCGGTCTCCCCGGACCCTGCATTCACTATATCCGCTCTCCCTGGACCCTGCATTCACTATATCTGGTCTCTCCAGACCCCGCATTCACTATATCCGCTCTCCCTGGACCCTGCATTCACTATATCTGGTCTCCCCGGACCCTGCATTCACTATATCCGCTCTCCACGGACCCTGCATTCACTATATCTGGTCTCCCCGGACCCTGCATTCACTATATCCGGTATATCCAGACCCTGGATTCACTATATCTGGTCTATCCAGACCCTGCATTCACTATATCTGGTCTCCCCGGACCCTGCATTCACTATATCTGGTCTCCCCGGACCCTGCATTCACTATATCTGCTCTCCCCGGACCCTGCATTCACTATATCTGGTCTCCCCTGACCCTGCATTCACTATATCCGCTCTCCCCAGACCCTGCATTCACTATATCCGGTCTCCCCGGACCCTGCATTCACTATATCCACTCTCCCCGGACCCTGCATTCACTATATCAGGTCTCCCCAGACCCCGCATTCACTATATCTGCTTCTCTCCGGACCCTGCATTCACTATATCCGCTCTCCCCGGACCCTGCATTCACTATATCTGGTCTCCACGGACCCTGCATTCACTATATCTGGTCTCCCTGGACCCTGCATTCACTATATCCACTCTCCCCGGACCCTGCATTCACTATATCCGCTCTCCCCGGACCCTGCATTCACTATATCCACTCTCCCCGGACCCTACATTCACTATATCTGGTCTCCACAGTACACACAACATGGAAATGCAATTGTTTTAGTAAATATAAACTTATAAATACCTTTTATCATCAGCAGTATATAGTAATCTATCAGTGTCCAGCAGAGCACTGGTTAAAGCTTGTAGGAGTTTTCATTTTGCTCTAGAAGGATGCAGAACTCCTAACCTCTGTCTGGACAGTGCTGATTGGCCCTGCACTGATCACATGCACCCTCCCAAGGAAAAAAAAACTCTCTTGCAATACACATCCAACTGAGCATGTGCAGAGTACCTCCACATGATGTTTTATCAGGAGATAAGAGGGAGACACTAGAAGAAGGGGAGGATCAGAGAAGACAGGATCAAATAGCCTTTTTACACAATGCAGAGGATTAACCCCTTAGGTCCCACTGTGAGTATAACAATCATGCTTTACTGCATCTACAGACTGATTGTACTGTTGTGGGTTTAGAAACACTTTAATTAAAAAGTCAAATGCAATACAATCATATATAAAAATATATATATATATTAAAAAAACTGAGCATATTAGGTTTTCAGCCAAATGTATCCTGAATTTTCTGTCAAAGAATTTACATTTTGGTTCACCACTAAAATGCAAGCGCACTCGGCATTGATCCAGGGCACTCCATCCTCACTGCAGCTCAGGTTTTTGGGGAGATTTCTCATTTCCTGTCCCATAATCAAAACAGGAAGTGATAGGTAATCCCTCCAAAGTGAGGGAATCCCTGGTTGTCACTAGAACTAGTGTCCCCAATGGAAGATTGACCGTCTTGGGGACACCCCAAAAGTTACAATAAAAGTCTGACAGAGCTAACCCCTCATTACTGCACCCAGATCTAGAAAAATGAACAGTTCCCTTTCGGTTTCTCTGTCTGGCAAAACTCATCACCCACGTGCAGCCAGCCAGCTGATGCAACCCGGACCCCGCCCCCTTTCTGTGGTACCTCCGTCACGCCATTGGTCCCGCGCCTACCACGTGAAACACCGGCTCTCTGACATTGGCCCCAGCGGATGCAAGCATTTCCTTTCCGATTGGCCAGCCGCCGCCCGCGTGCCCAGATCTGTTCGCTGATTGGCCGCTTTGGCTTCCCTTCCTTCCAGACTCCAAGATGGCGGCGGACTCGGTGTCTCTCTTCACTTCTATCGGTCTGAGCGAACAGAAGGCGAGGGAGACACTGAAGAACGAGGCGCTGAGCTCGGTGCTGAGGGACGCCGTGCTGCAGGTAAGGAAGGCCCCACTCCTCCTCCTGTCCCTTCACTGTTCAGGCTGCCATGTGGAGTCATTGCTGGGAGGTGGTCTATGTCCTGTCAGGAAGCTGCACGACCCCCCATTGACAGAACTAACTGGCTGGATATGGCCCAAAGAGAACCTGTCACTTCTAGAGGAGCCATTTTTGGGGAGCTCTGTAAACCCCCCTCGGGGGGTTATTGGGTCCCCGTTAGCTATAATACCGACTTAGGAACTATTCCGCATGGTATCTGGTGATGACAGGGCCTCTTGACCCTGTATTTGGCATCTTGGGTCAATGAGGTGTCCAATCGGAGGGTTGAAAAGTTACAGGGTTTCCCATCGCCTAGCAACTGTATCCAGGGGTCTCACTGTGCGTTGTATACCCCTGAAAGGAGTGATGGGGTCACCATTATCTATAACACTGACTTATGAACAATATGGCACAGTATCTGGTGATGACAGGGCCTCTTGAAGCTGTATTTTTCATCTCGGGTCGATGAGGCCTCCAATCTGAGGCCTGAAACTTTTTAAGGTTTCCCATTGCCTAGCAACTGTATTCACAGGCTCTCACTGTGCTCTGTATACCTCTCAGGGGGGTGATGGGACCACCGTTATCTCTAATACCGACTTAGGAACTATTCTGCATGGTATCCAGTGAGGACAGGGCCTCTTGAAGCTGTATTTGGCATCTCGGGTCGATGAGGCCTCCAATCGGAGGGCCAAAAAGTTATAGGGTTTCCCATCGCCTAGCAACTGTATCCAGGGGTCTCGCAGTGTGTTGTATACCCCTAAGGGGGGTGATGGGGTCACCGTCATCTATAACACCGACTTAGGAACGATATGGTGTGGTATCCAGTGAGGACAGGGCCTCTCGAAGCTGTATTTGGCATCTCCGGTCAATGAGGCCTACAGTCAGAAGGCTGAAAAGTTTATAAGGTTTCCCATCACCTAGCAACTGTATCCAGGGGTCTCGCAGTGCGTTGTATACCCCTGAGGGGGGGTGATGGGGTCACCGTTATCTATAATACGGACTTAAGAACTATTCCATGTGGTATCCGGTGATGACAGGTCCTCTTGAAGCTGTAATTGGCATCTTAGGTCAATGAGGTGTCCAATCTGAGGCCTGAAAAGTTATAAGGTTTCCTATTGCCTAGCAACCGTATCGAAGGGGCCTCACTGTGCTCTGTATACCCCTCAGGGGGGTGATGGGGTCACCATCATCTATAACACTGACTTAGAAACGAAATGGCGCGGTATCCGGTGATGACAGGGCCTCTTGAAGCTGTGTTTGGCATCTTAGGTCAATGAGGCCTACAATCAGAAGGCTGAGAAGTTTCTGATCGCCTAGCAACCGTATCCAGGGGTCTCGCAGTGCGTTGTTTACCCATAAGGAGAGTGATGGGGCCACCGTTATCTATAACACTGACTTAGGAACGATACAGCGGGATCCAGTGATGACAGGGCCTCTTGAAGCTGTATTTGGCATCTTGGGCCGATGAGGCCTCCAATCGGAGGGCGGAAACGTTACAAGAAAGGTTTCTCATTGCATAGCAACCATATCCAGGGGTCTCACTGTGCTCTGTATACCCCTGAGGAGGGTGATAGGGTCACCGTTATCTATAACACCGACTTAGGAACGATACGGTGCGGTATCCGGTGAGCACCGGCCCTTTTTAAGCTGTTTGGCAAACGAGGCCTCCAGTCAGAGGGCTGAAAGGTTTCCCGTTGCCTAGCAACCGTATCTAAGGGTCTCACTGCGCTGCATAGCTTAGATGTGAAACTACATGGACTGATGCTCCCCACCGCTGCACTTCTATTAAAGTAGATATAAACCCAATCATCTTACTCTTAAAGAGGACCCCGTTTTCCCCAGTTCAACATTTTTTACCCCAGTAAATAATTTTAGGGGCATTGTCCGGGATAGTTGTATAGGTGAGGATAACGTCGCCCTCCGCTGTCCAGGTTACTGATCTTATACATCCCAGGAGGCCCCTGGGTACACTACGACGCCAGTGCTGCTGCATGTCATCGGAGGGCCCAGTCACAAGAACCAGGAATAAGTAAAAAAGATGGTGATGTAGGACCCCTGGGACATGCACTATGATAATAGCCAAAAAAAACAGGTAGTGATTAAAGTGGCTGTAAAGGCAGAAGTTTTTTTACTTTAATGCATTCTGTGCATTAAGGTAAAAAACCTTCCACAATTAATCCCCCCCCCTTTGCCCATAAACACTTACCTAAGCCCAATCTCGATCCAGTGCTGTGCCTACCTGCAGCAACACTGCTCTCTCTCACCTCACTGGACTCAGAGGCAGCAGCAGGAGCCATTGGCTCCTGCTGTCAATCCAATACTATGATGAGGGGGCAGGGCCGAGCCTCACTGGCCGCTTTGGGATCGTGAACCCACACAAGTGTCCTCATAGCAAACAGATTGCTATCAGGGCAGACAGAGAGGAAGAGCTACGACCAAAAAAAAAGGAAAATCGAGGCCTCTCTGTGCAAAACCATTGTACAGAGCAGGTAAGTAAGACATATTTGTTTTTAAAAAATTAACCTTTATAATCACTTTAACCACTTTAAGTCCGGACACTTTCACCCCCTTCCTGTCCAGGCCAATTTTCAGCGCTATCACACTTTGAATGACAACTGCGCGGTCATGCAACACTGTACCCATATGAATTTTTTAGCATTTTTTTTAGACCGATAAAGCTTTATTTTGGTGGTATTTATTCACCACTGGGATTTTTATTTTTTTTGCTATGTAAATGAAAAAGTCCAAAAATTTTGAAAAAAGGTGTTTTTATTATAAAATTTGGAAAATAAATATTTCATCATAAATCTTGGCCAAAATGTATTCCGTTATCTTTTTAGTAACACAAAATAACCCAAATTAGTTTATAACCAAAAATTATAATGTTTAAACATTTTTTTTTTTTTTACATTTTTATTTTATTGTTTTATACTGTATTTTTTTTTTTCACATACTGTCACCCTAGCAGTACAGTGTCACCATGGTGACACTGTACTACTTGTGGGGTGTGATTTTTTTTTTTACACTGATTGCTTTTACACCCATAAAGGCTGTAAAAGCAATCATTTCTCCTCTCTAGCTGCATTCTTGCAGCCATTGAGAACTACTGTGTGAGCTGTGATTGGTCACATCTTGTCACATGGTACAAGGCTGTTGTGAATAGCCTTGAAACATGTGACCTCTGTGATCATTCACAGATTTCACACGTAGTAAGCAATGATGTCAGAAGTAACATCTTGCTTACTACTCAGCATGTGATCACCTATTGGCCAATCAGTGATCACATGATCGGGACCTCGCACAGAGGTCCCGTACGATGATCGGTATTCCACTGTGTCCATAGGAAGCGCGCACAAGCAGGGTGCGTGGAGGCCGTTTATAAACGGCCACTCGCCCCTGCACTGCCAACGTCCAGCCGTTTATATACAACGGCCGGACGGGAGGTGGTTAAAGCTGAATTATAGGGGTACTGCAATTTTTTTTTTGTTTTGTTACATTGGTCCAGCCCAATGAAAACCTATTGCTCTGTGTAACTAAAAGGCAGGATTGTTCTACCCGCTGGCTTGTATACAAGTTTTGGGCAATTTTTAGACCTTTTCCAAGGCACCCCTGAAGAAACCTCAAGGCACCCCAGGGTACATGGGCACCCTGGTTGAGAGAGGCTGGTCTAGAGCTAGGGTGTCCACCTCCATTTCATCACGGCCACATCAGCATTTTAGTTGCCTTTAAAGGGACGACTGTTTCTGTAGTCTGCATTCCCCACCATCAGAAGTCAACAGTCTGCCACCCTCTTACATTAGTGTACACCCCTAACGTTGTGCTGCTGCTGGGAAGAAGCTGGGGGCGGAGTTGTGAAGTAGAAAGTGCAGAGTCTGGAGGACGATCAGAGGAGGGCTGGATGAATGCTGAGACCTGGGGAGGAGACTACAAGGGGGTGCTGCAACTGCATAGAGAGACGTAGGATCTGTAGGAGGAGTTCTGTCCTCTTCTGGCGACTGCTGAGATTGTGGGGGGGGGGCGGCACAGATGAACCTCTCTGCGGCTGCATGGAGAAGCACAGGATATGGAGTTCTGTCCACCCTGCTGCCAACTGCTGAGACATGGTGGGGGCAGAGACGAAGGGGTGCTGCAGGAGAGCTGAGAGGGCCACATGAAATTGCCCGGTAGTCTGGGTGTTTAAAACATGTGCCTTTAGAGGATCTCCACAGTTTTCTTTGGCTTGTAGTGTAGTTTAGCAAAAATTTCAATTGAGGTGCCAAATGCTGATAAAATGTTCAGATACAACTATTCCAGTAAGGGTCAGGAGAACAATAAAAAAAAAAGTATCCAATGCGTTTCGGGGGTCCAAAAACACCCCGAACCCCTGCACAGATTCTGCACATGTCTCATCAACAGCTGGTTTTTGGGGGCTCCAGCAGCAAAATTTCCTTTGATTATCAGAAAAAAACAGCTGTAGTTTATATTACTAAGTGCCCTAGGATGTGCAGGCTGCTGGATTATGTAGAAATCTTCAGTGCAGGGCTGCCCTGTTCTCTTCCTGCTGCGTAACTTTTGGTGCTGTGGAGGTTAAAAGCTTTGGGTCTGCACTAAAGATGATCTGATTGGGACATACTCCTTCCTGCTTTCTCTACCATTGAGAAGTTGTCTCTCCAAGACAGGATGTGAAGAGGTTTACTTACCTTTAATGAAGGATGTCCCACTCATTGCAGGCTGCTTGGTTATGTAGAAGTCTTCACTCCAGGCCTGCCCTGTCCTCTTCCTGCTTAACTGTTGGTGCTGTGGGGGTTAACGGCTTCGGGTCTGCACTAAAGTTCTTTCACTGATTACATTTCCTGTAACATGGTCTGTGAATGAGGAGAGTCTGATTGGTCATGGGATTCTGTCCCCCATTCCAAGATCATATTACAGGCAGTGTAGTCAGTAGCATCTTTTTTTTCCCATTGGCAGAGAAGGCAGGAGGGGCGTGCCCTTGTCAGAGCATCTTTAGCGCAGAGATCCAAAGCCGCTAACCCCCACAGTGCCAGACGTTCAGCTGCAGGAAGAGGACAGGGCAGCCCTGCAGTGAAGATTTCTACAGAATCCAGCAGCTTGCACATCGAGGGAATACTTTATTACAGGTAAGTGGATCTCCTCGCTTCCTGTCTTGGAGACTCAATGGAAAGTGAGGAGAAATCCTTTCTCAGACTGTTGTCCTAGAACAGGGGTAGGCAACCTGCGGCTCTCCAGCTGTTGCAGGACTGCAAGTTCCATCATGCCTCTGCAAGTCATAGCTGTAACTGTCAATTTTGCAATGTCTCATGGGAAATGTAGTTCCACAACAGCTAGAGAGCCGCAGGTTGCCTACCCTTTCCTAGTATCAGGTGTACCCATTGTTTCCCGTTATTTCCTGTTTCAATGACAGGTGTAACATTTTGAATTTCCTTTGGGTGATTGGAGAAGAGTGCCCGATGTCCAAAAAAAAAAAGTCTCACTTGATGAATTTTATAGTTGTTTATTGAAGATAAAAGTAAAAAAGTGGAGCCGACGAGTTTCTCGGAATTGTCTCCTTCCTTCTTCAGGGCTGTATTTCTTGGAGACTGGTTAGATTCTGAGAGGGTTAAATATATTCGATCAGCGGCTCTGCAGTACGCTGATCTTGTGGAGCAGAGACAACCAGGGCCATCGTCCAAGAAATCTAGTCCTGAAGAAGGGGAGGAAGTTCCCTACGAAACGCGTTGAATCTACTTGTTTATTTTTATCTTCAATAAACAACTATAAAATTCATCAAGTGAGACTTTTTTTGGACATCGGGCACTCCCCTCCAATCAACCAAGTGTTACCTGCAGTAATGCCTCCATTGTTTTTAAAAGGGTATCAGCCCTGGACCCCAATGGAGTCTACCACCTACAGTTGAGATTTAACCCACTTCCGCCTGGCAGTACTAGGGTCGTTGGTTCGAATCCCAGCCACAGCACCACCTGCCTGGAGTTTGCATGTTCTCCCTGTGCCTGTGTGGGTTTCCTCCGGGTACTCTGGTTTCCTCCCACACTCCAAAGACATGCTGGTAGGTGAATTAGCTCCTGCCTAAATTGTCCCTAGTATGTGTATGTATGAATGTGAGTTAGGGACCTTAGATTGTACGCCCCTTGAGGGTGAGGGACTGATGTGAATGTATAATATACAGTGGGGATCGAAAGTTTGGGCACCCCAGCTAAAAATTTGTATTAATGTGCATAAAGAAGCTAAGGAAAGATGGAAAAATCTCCAAAAGGCATCAAATTACAGATTAGACATTCTTATAATATGTCAACAAAAGTTAGATTTTCTTTCCATCATTTACACTTTCAAAATAACAGAAAACAAAAAAATGGCATCTGCAAAAGTTTGGGCCCCCTGCAGAGTTAATATCTTGTACTGCCCCCTTTGGCAAGTATCACGGCTTGTAAACGCTTTTTGTAGCCAGCCAAGAGTCTTTCAATTCTTGTTTGAGGTATCTTTGCCCATTCTTCCTTACAAAAGTCTTCCAGTTCTTTGAGATTTCTGGGCTGTCTGTCACGCACGGCTCTTTTAAGGTTTACCCATAGATTTTCAATGATGTTGAGGTCAGGAGATTGTGAAGGCCATGGCAAAACCTTCAGTTTACGCCTCTTGATGTAATCCCCCGTGGATTTCGAGGTGTGTTTAGGATCATTATCCATTTGTAGAAGCCATCTTCTCTTTAACTTCAGCTTTTTTACAGATGGCATCAAGTTACCATCCAAAATTTGCTGAAATTTTATTGAATCCATTTTTCCTTCTACTCGTGAGATGTTCCCTGTGCCACTGGCTGCAACACAACCCCAAAGCATGATTGATCCAACCCCATGCTTAACAGTTGGACAGAGGTTCTTTTCATTAAATTCTGTGCCCCTTCTTCTCCAAACGTACCTTTGCTCATTCCGGCCAAAAAGTTCAATTTTGACCTCATCGGTCCACAGAACTTGTTTCCAAAATACATCAGGCTTGTCTATATGTTCATTTGCAAAGTTCAAACGATGATTTTTGTGGTGAGGACGTAGAAGAGGTTTTCTTCTGATGACTCTTCCATGAAGACCATATTTGTACAAGTATCTCTTTATAGTGGAATAGTGTACCACAACTCCAGTGTCTGCCAGATCTTTCTGGAGGGATCGTGCAGTCAAACGTGGGTTTTGAATTGTTTTTCTCACAATCCTGCGAGCTGTTCTGTCTGATATTTTTCTTGGTCTTCCAGATCTTGCTTTAACTTCTACTGTTCCTGATGACTGCCATTTCTTAATTACATTCCAAACAGAGGATATTGACATCTGAAAACGCTTTGCTATCTTCTTATAGCCTTCTCCAGCTTTGTGAGCGTCAACTATTTTCAGTTTCAGTTTTCTAGACATCTGCTTAGAAGAACCCATGGTGCTGATTGTTGGGGCAAGGTCAGATGAGTCTGGGCATTTAAAACCTTTGAGATTGACATCACCTGGTCTTCCCAGACGATGATTGAGAACAATCCATGACACTGGCAGGTCTCAGCTTTGCAAAGGGGGCAGTGCATGCTATAAATTCTGCAGGGTGCCCAAACTTTTGCAGACGCCATTTTTTTGTTTTCTGTTATTTTGAAAGTGTAAATGATGGAAATAAAATCTAACTTTTGTTGACATATTATAAGAATATCTAATCTGTAATTTGATGCCTTTTGGAGATTTTTCCTTCTTTCCTTGGCTTCTTTATGCACATTAATACAAATTTTTAGCTGGGGTGCCCAAACTGTCGATCCCCACTGTATATGTAATGCGCTGCATAAATTGGCGGTGCTATAGAAGTACCTGAAATAAATAAACCATTGGAAGCAATTCCCTCTCTACCCTCCACACAGTAACTTGCTGCTTGGCAGCCTTTGGTGGCACCAGTCCAACGCTGTCCTCCGCTCAATTTTGAATTTCCTGTTGCTTTCTGTCTTTGATACAATGATCACCAGAACAAATAGAGGGATGAATCTCCCTAGGTGGAACATCAGACAGGGGTTCTAACCAGGGTGAATTTGATTTAAATCAAACTGATTTAAATCACTAGTCAGTAAGGCTTGATGTAAATCCTAGTTTTCTACATAAAGACTAATTCTTGCTGGTATAACTTTAATATGCAAGTAGATGAAGATTTTTAGAATAACAACTTTTCATATTAGTTTTTTTATCCCCAGTTTAATAGGTTAATCATTCATATTTGGACGACTTTTCTGTTGTACTTAGGAAGGAGAAAAATAATCATTCCCTTAATAATAACAATTTAAATTGATTTATTCATCTGAAACAATAACATTCCAGCATATGTGATTTGCTTAAACATCCATGTTTGGTAACTAATTTGGCTAAACAAAATATATATATTTGAAGAAACTTAGACTGTCAGCCCCTCCCCCTCACACTTAGTTTCACTTTCTTCTTGTGCAGATCTATTCCACTCCAAACAATCAGAAAAATATTGTTTCTATTCTATTCACTGAACTTCTTGAAACTTAGCACTGAAGGGGCTGATTCTGTATTCATAGGTTTGTAGAAGTTAGGATGAAGGTCTTTTTCTTAACTCTTCATGTTATAACATTTTTGCTGTGAAGAAGAGGCATGTGATCTCCGCTGAGTCAAATTCAATTTTGAGAACTGCAAAAAGTAAACCGAACATCTGTGATAATATCTTGTAGGCAGAGAAACTGCCCAATCTTACAAAAACCTCTGGAAGAGCATGACATTGTGAATGGATTCATGGAATTTATTTACCAAAAAAATTATACATATACAGCCTTATTCTACATAATTAAAAACCTAATCTTTATTTCATGATGGAATAACCTTTGGATGGTAATATATTTTCCTCAAAGCATTTTATTTAAAAAAACGTCTGATTTAAAATCAAAAACGTCTGATTTAAAATCAAAAACGTCTGATTTAAAATCAAAAACGTCTGATTTAAAATCAAAAACGTCTGATTTAAAATCAAAAACGTCTGATTTAAAATCAAAAACGTCTGATTTAAAATCAAAAACGTCTGATTTAAATAAAAAAAATCTTTTTTTTTGTTTTGTTTTTTCTATCATTGATTTTTATCCACCCTGGTTCTAACCCTCTGCTACTCCATCCAGAAGTAGAAAAGGTTTTGACTGTAGATATATTTGAAATATTGAGCTGTGATTGTGGAACATTTCTCATCATTGCAACACTTTGCCGTTGATGCAATGCTGTGTTGTAACCTTTCTGTTACACAATAGGACAGCTTGGCTGGGAACACTTCTCTGTACAGGTTCACCTTTTAGCTGCCGCCTACACATGGGAGGGGTGACTGGATTTTACAGTTGTAGATGGATAATAATATATAGCTACTGAAGCATAAGAAGGTTGTAAATGTGAGCATCAGGGTTTGGACCCAACCAAATCCTAGGGAGGGACTGCTCCATCTTCCTGCTTATGACGGAGGCTCAAAATTACATGTCTGTGTTGATAAAGGCTTTCCAAGCAAGCCATATGTGAATGTGTTTCAGTATGTTTGTAAAAATGCAACAAAACATGCTAGAAATGCATTACATCCTATTAAAAAAAAAAAAAAAAAAAATGTGAGGTTGCCTGGTAAAAAAAAACAAACTAATTCATAAATTTTTGTCAAATAGCTTGATCTTTTCTTTTTTTTGCCCAATAAAATCTGTCCTTGACAGATCAATTTCGGTGATGTTGCCTAGGCTGAGATGTCGTCAGTCTGCTGCAGGCAGGAGGAAACATTTCCTCAGTCCCACTGCACCCCCCAGTGATCAGACTGCAACATTGTAACTTTGTAGCAAATCACAACGTGAGAGGTTGCAGCAGGGGCTGATCTGTGTCCGGTGTCTAAACTCAGTCAAGAACTGCACGGGGGGGGGGGGGACGGACACCTTCCACGTTCGATCGTCTAGGCAGTCCGACTGCAATTGGGAGCAGTTACCTGTCAAATTCGGATACCCACAGGAATGCAGAACAAACTGCACTCCTGTGATCCACAGGAGAAGTACAGCCAAAACAGCTTAGGCTGTACTTCTCCTTTAAGGATTTGATTTTACTATTAGGAATTGGTGCTTAAAGCAGAGCTCCACCCAAAAGGGGAAGTTCCGCTTTAAGGACTGCTCACCATTAAGGATTGGCACCTTTGAGGGAGCAGAGGGGGGGGAGCTGGTACCCGGATTTGACAGGTACCCTCTCCCACATCCGGTCCAATCGCCTATCGGAAGGTGTCCTCCCTCCCTGTAGTCTTTTGGGACATGTGACCGGTCCCAGAAGACTACAGGACCATTCATAAAGTGCAGCACTTCTCGCACATGTGCAGTGGGTACCCGGCTGTGGATCCGCAAGCTATCACAGCCGGGTGCCCACACTGAAGATGCCGGCCTCCAGGAAGGCAGGTGAGACGGGCTGCGGGGGACACCACGGGACCGAGGGACAGGTAAGTGGCTGTTTTTTAAAAGTCAGGAGCTACAGTTTTTGTAGATGCTGACTTTTATTTTTTGACGGTGTGAGTGGAACTCGGCTTTAAAGTCCGGATCCACCCCAGAGTCTGGGGCGGCACCTGGCTCAGCTTCTTACTATCTGCTGAGAGCCTGAGCCAGCCACACTCCCTCTCCACAGCTCAGCGCTCCAGTGAGTGCAGGGGGTGGAAGCAGAGCGGACAGCAGTCACTGACAGTCACCTGTCTGCTCAGAGCGGCTGTGAGAACTCAGTCATGTGATCGCTGAGTTCTCGCACTTAGAGACCACCTTGGTAAGTATGATTGGGGCTAAAAACATCCAATACTTCTCTTTTAAATGAAAACGCTGTTCTAGAAATATTTAAAGTTCACTTTTTCAAAGAAAATGAAGACACCCTCCTCCCTGCCCCCGAAGTATTTACCTCTGTTCTGGGGATTTAAAAGTCGCGGTCATCTTCCCCTCTTTCTCTTAGGGATACAGGGAGAGGTCAGAGTGGTCACCTGCCAGCAAGTGACAACCAATCATTCTGATCCATCCCAGACGATGACTAGGCGGCACAGTGGCTAAATGGCTAGCACTTCCGCCTGGCAGTTCGATTCCCAACCACGGCACAACCTGCCTGGAGTTTGTATGTTCTCCCTGTGACTGCGTGGGTTTCCTCCGGGTACTCTGCTTTCCTCCCACGCTCCAAAGACATGCTGGTAGGTGAATTGGCTCCTGTCTAAATTGGCCCTAATATGTGTATGTATGAATGTGAGTTAGGGACCTTAGATTGTACTGATGTGAATGTACAATATATATATGTAAAGAACTGTGTAAATTGATGCCGCAATACAAGTACCTGAAATAAAAATAAATAAGACTGCGGCTTTCATCCATCTATGATTGGACAATGTACAAGCTGACAGAGCTCTGATTGGCTCATAAGGCTCACCCTTCTTCTGCCGGTCCTGCTGCTCTGGGATTACAGGAAGCTAATATCGGGGCAGGTTCAGGTACTTATACTTGTAGTGAAAGCTGATTTCTGCTAACGCTTTCAACTATCCTCTAATTCCTAGGATTTGTGCCAAAAAAACACAAACCCTTTTTACTAGAATAAGTGGTTATGTGATGTGCTAGTTCCTGAGTCCTTTATCTTCTGAACTGCAGAGGGGGAGGGGCCTTCAGTGCTGAATCACTAGTCCCCAATCCTGAAAGTGAAGTCAGCAAGGAACAGGACTCAAGTTTAAAAAAAAATAAATAAACGTGGAGGGGGTAAGTTTGGTCAGAGGCGTTAAAAGTGCATATCATTTTTTATTAATGCGCAACTAAATAAGGTTTCTTTTTAGGGTCATTGTAACAGCTGAACTGGGAAAACCAGCCATTGTTAGTGACAGCATTGTTATATAAAGTGCAACTAAACCACCTGGGAAATGCTACATTTTGGGTCCCCAGGAGCTTCTTGTTATGTTAATGTGATTAGTATGCACAGTACATTAGCCCATTATGCACACTTGCAATGGAATGTGACCCCCTCCAGTGCTGTGAGGTCAGCGCTCCTGCTTCCATCTTCTTCCAGCTCTTCAGTGGGTTAGGAGTCTTCTGCTTCCTGATTGGCTGGGCCCTGATGACAAAACCTCCTGCACATACATATAAGGCCCCGTTCACACTTGGGCATTTATCAGCTCGAAACTCAACAAGGGAAATCCCATTTGGATTCAACGGCCCCTGTTCATATTTGAGCATTTTGTCGCCTGTAGCAAAATGCCTGTAGCTCAAACAAGTACATGCGCTCCTTTCTTTCCTTTTTTTCTTTCTTTCCTTTTTTTCTTTCCTTTTTTTCTTTCCTTTTTTTCTTTCCTTTTTTTCTTTCCTTTTTTTCTTTCCTTTTTTTCTTTCCTTTTTTTCTTTCCTTTTTTTCTTTCCTTTTTTTCTTTCCTTTTTTTCTTTCCTTTTTTTCTTTCCTTTTTTTCTTTCCTTTTTTTCTTTCCTTTTTTTCTTTCCTTTTTTTCTTTCCTTTTTTTCTTTCCTTTTTTTCTTTCCTTTTTTTCTTTCCTTTTTTTCTTTCCTTTTTTTCTTTCCTTTTTTTCTTTCCTTTTTTTCTTTCCTTTTTTTCTTTCCTTTTTTTCTTTCCTTTTTTTCTTTCCTTTTTTTCTTTCCTTTTTTTCTTTCCTTTTTTTCTTTCCTTTTTTTCTTTCCTTTTTTTCTTTCCTTTTTTTCTTTCCTTTTTTTCTTTCCTTTTTTTCTTTCCTTTTTTTCTTTCCTTTTTTTCTTTCCTTTTTTTCTTTCCTTTTTTTCTTTCCTTTTTTTCTTTCCTTTTTTTCTTTCCTTTTTTTCTTTCCTTTTTTTCTTTCCTTTTTTTCTTTCCTTTTTTTCTTTCCTTTTTTTCTTTCCTTTTTTTCTTTCCTTTTTTTCTTTCCTTTTTTTCTTTCCTTTTTTTCTTTCCTTTTTTTCTTTCCTTTTTTTCTTTCCTTTTTTTCTTTCCTTTTTTTCTTTCCTTTTTTTCTTTCCTTTTTTTCTTTCCTTTTTTTCTTTCCTTTTTTTCTTTCCTTTTTTTCTTTCCTTTTTTTCTTTCCTTTTTTTCTTTCCTTTTTTTCTTTCCATGTATGAATGTGAGTGAGGGGCCTTAGATTGTAAGGTCTTTCTTTCTTTTCTCTCTCTCGCGCAGTCAATTTACAGATACAGTACATTCACATCAGTCCCTAACCCTCAAGGGGCGTACAATCTACGGTATTTTCATTTTCAGGCATATTTGAGCGTTTTTGTCATCGTAGACTTGAATGGATAGCGCATGAACAGCAAGACGTTAGCGTTTTTAAGCGTGTTTTATTTTCTCAGGTGTTCTCAGCTCAAATGCAGCGCCACTTGAGCTGAGAACTTGTTTCTGGAAGCTGAGAGATTCATTGCTCTAATTTGTGGCCACCCCACCCCTGCATCTATGATCCCAGGGATCCCCATTATAAGAGCCAGGCAAGAACCGCCAGAGCCTGGGAAGAAGTGGGATGAAAGTTTCTGCCCCAATGGAACAGCTACACTGCCCCCCATATAAAGGTGAGAGGTACAGTACTTCTGTGTACGCCATGTGCTTGATTCTGATTTTCCTGTTGTATGTGTCTAGGACACATCTACACAGGTTTCTATTGGCCACAGCAAAAAAAGTCTAAATGGAAAAAAATGCTTAAAAAAAGCCTATAATATTTGCAAATCTGCTAAAAAAAAAAATGCTCGGTACAGAATCGCACAGTCCGTACACTAAGCCGTGCATGCGCAGTTCATGTATACTGTACTACTAAAAGATGTGTTGACAGGCAGGGCATCTACGAAAAAAGAAACTCGCCATGCTGTGTGTATGGAGGAGCAGCTTTGTCACACTAGGTTGCTCTCCTAATGTGGACTACAAACACTTCCCCCTCTTCTTGTCACTATTATATAGGGGGTAGGTGACACTTGGTTCAAAAGAGAGATTGGAAAGTTGGTACCATTAACCACTTTTCTGCCACAGGGGTGTATGTCATACATCAGCATCAGGGTGTTTTAGACTCAAGCCGACTGTTAGGTGAAAGCGATCTGATGGCTGTACAGTCACTGGGTCACTTCCATGCATCTCCAATGCCCTGATAACCAACAATGTTGTATGACATAGGAGACTTTTGGCCCCCAATGTGAAACAAATAGTTTGTCGGGGGGAGTGTTAAAGTCACACCTAAACATTAATTTCCCCCCTCCCCCAAAATGTGAGACTGTCCAATCCCCAGGCACATGCAAACATAAAGACGCGTGTCTGGGAAGGACGGCTCCTGCCTATGAAAACATCAGTTTGAAATGCATGCTGGGGTAAAATCAGTTATGCTAGGCCCATTATTTACTGTTCGTTTTTTGTTTTTTGTCTTTTGTCTTTTTCTTGTTTTTGTTGTTTTTTTGTTTTGTGTTTTTTTATTTTTTTTGTCTTTAACCATGTGCAAAAAATGCAAAGTGGTAAGATATTTTTTCAGTGCACAGAGAACACTGGAATTCTGATGAGGTCCAACAGGTATTGGGTGTGCTTGTAAAAAATGTTTGTATTCTGTAAAAAGACTCCTGCAACTGCCACATCTAAGGATTGGTAAGCTGCAATACATATGTTTTTTGTTTTTTGGGCTTAGATATCTTTTAATCTAAAAATAGAATTTCCTTGAGTTTGTACTTCTATTTTTGGAATGTAATTCCACTTTTAATGATGCCTAGTGTTCCTCTGAAGCTTCTTATCAGTACCATCAGCATTATGTCATTTGAGTTCCTGTCCGTGGCTCCATGGGTGGCACACGTGTCACCTGTCGGAAGGATGGCACTGGGTGTTGTTTGAAGGCGTACTGACTATTAATAACCAACATTACGTAGCCGTGTACTATTACCATGAGCTCATCCGGAACATCCGGGAGCCCACCTCTGCTGGGAGGAAGATTATGGGCGTCACTCCGGAGGTGCAGGTTTTTCCACTGCAAAACTGGCTTTTCAACTACCACCGCGACTGGAGTAAGCGTGAGAGGATTTGTGGCGGAAACATAGGCGTGTTGTACATTACCTGTCATAAACTGTGTCAAAGAAGCTAATAGGTAGGAAAACTTGTTTATTTTTTTTTCCTTGTAGGTTTAGTTCAACTTTCCACTGTTTGAAGTTGCATTTTAAAGGAGAAGTACAGCCAAAGCTCTTTTGGCTGTACTTCTCCTGTGGATCATCGTTCTGAACTCCTGTGACCCGTTTCATTTGGCAACTGGCTGAAGTCCACTGTTGGGTGACGTCACTCAGCTGGTCCAGGTTGGGGAAAGATCCTGACTTTAAAGTCAGGATGCACCGCAGAGTCTGGAGTGGAACCTGACTCAGCCTCTCGCGATCCAGTGAGAGGCCGAGCCAGCCGCTTCCTCCCCCTCCACAACCCAGAGCTCCAGTGAGCGCAGGGGGTGGTGGTGGTGGTGGTGGTGGGGGGGGGGGGTAGAGCTCAGAGCGGCGTTGAGAACGTGGCGGTAATGTGATCGCTGAGTTCTCACACTTTGAGCCGGCGGGGGGGACAGATGCGACAACCACCTAGGTAAGTATCATTTGGGGAAAAAACAAAATCCCACACATTTCTTTTACGCCCATTTCTTAGGGCTCATGTACACTGCAGCTGATAGACTGACGTTCAGGAACTTTTCTGCGTTTTTTTTCAGCAGCCCCTGAACTCTCCCTAATGTTTTCCTGTGTCCGTGTACACATAGTCGTTTACAGTCGTTTTTTTGAACACACCCAACCTGCATTCAGGAGTAGATTTTATCCGCTTTTCAAACGCTTGTAAACGCGGCTAACCACATTTATAAGCGTTTGCGTTTTAGTAGCGTTTTTAACTGTTTCATATCCAAATGCTGTCCAGAGCCTTTTTTTCATCAGAAATGCATGCAAAGTGTTTTCCTTGTATTCAAATGGACCCGGTGCACCAGCGCAGTCAGTTCCAAAAAATGGTAGAACGTGACGCATTATGCTCATGATGGGATCCATAGTGAATACAACCAGAAAAGACAGGTCATCTCCACACACACTGCTCTCTCTGCTTCTGCTCTGTCTATTTCTCTCAAAATGTCTGAAATAGTTGATTTAGTTTTTTTAATGTTTTTCAGTGCATTCTGGGCATTTTGGAAGGTCTCTTGAGGGTATCTTAACACTTCTAAATGCAAACGCTCTTAAATGCGGTATGCGAACATGGCTAAACGGTTTTTAACCACTTCAAATCTGGACACTTTCATCCCCTTCCTGTTCAGGCCAATTTTTGACTTTCAGCACTGTCAGACTTTGACAATTGCGCGGTCATGCAACACTGTACCCGTATGAATTTTTAGCATTTTTTTTGAGACCGCTTTATTTTAGTGGTATTCACCACTGGGATTTTTTTTTTTTTTTGCTATATAAATGAAAAAGTCCAAACATTTTGAAAAGTGTTTTTCTTATAAAATTTTGCAAATAAATAATATTTCATAATTTTGGCCAAAATTTATTCAGTTATCTTTTTAGTAAAAAAAATCATCATGCTGATGAAGAGGCAGATAGACCTGGAAATGGGTTCATTGACTGTGCATGGTCCTTGAGCGACATCAGCACCAGGCAGAGGAGGATGTTACCTAGCATTGCGACTGCTTTCTGATTGGACGGATGTGTCACGACTTCTATACAGCGACACCCTAGACCAGCGATGGCGAACTTTTTAGAAACGCAGTGCCCAAACTGCAACCCGCAATCGCGAAGTGCGAACACTGCAATTAAACCTGAATACTGAGGTTTTACTTTAGAAAAAGCAACTCCTACATTAGCATCTTTTATCTTCAAAAAAAAACTCTTAACAGAGCTTTCAATTATACAAACCAAGAGGGGGGCAAGGTTCCGCTGGCCACGAGGGGGGCAAGGTTCCGCTGGCCACGAGGGGGCAAGGTTCCGCTGGCCACCAGCACGAAGGACATGCTGTTTTGTATTTCTCTGCACTGCATGTCTCCGAAGTAATGGGGGATCGCCCAAAAGTTAACCCCATCCTGCCCAGTGTCATTAGTACAGCGTCAGTGCTATTTATTAGCACTGATCACTGTATGTGATCACTGTTTCGCTGACAATATCTGCATGGCATTTCTCACAGGTAGTTTCCAGATGGAGGCACCATGTTTGTGTAATGTGTGTTGCAGCTGTCACTGGTAATCTTGAATGGAAGCAAGAGTGACAACGCAGGAGCACAATTGGGAGACAGGAAGAGAGTGGTCACCCCATAACAGGAAGTGCCTGAACAAGGACCTTCATGGCAGGATCACCAGCGATGGTTTTTTTTTTTTTTTAATGAAAGCTGCAGATTTAAAAATATTGAAAAATATGATTAAATGTAAATGATTCAATTAAACCTGACATTAAAGCTTCAGGTTTTTTTTTCTTTTGCATTAAATAACAAACATTGTTATACTTGTGGTTTTGCACAGCGCAGCCCCGATTCTGCTCTTCTCGTGTCCGGCACCACTGGCCCATCCTTCATGACCAGTGCTGCCAATAGCAAGCCGCCTGCTATGGGGGCACTGCTGTGTGCTCGCTCTGAAGCCCTGCTCTATGCATAAGACACACAGAGCTGCAGCTCAGCCCTGCCCCCCTCCTCACTGGCTGTGTTTGACAGCAGTTGGAGCCAATGACTCCTGCTGCTGTCAGCCAATGAGGAGAGGGAGACCTGGGACAGCCGAGGCTCCCGTGCACATTGCTGGATCGAGATCAGGTTCAAGTAAGCATTGAAAGGGGGGGAGGGACCGAGGCTCCCATGCACATTGTTGGATTGGGTTCAAGTAAGCATTGAAAGGGGGGGGAGGGAGGGACCGAGGCTCCCATGCACATTGCTGGATCGAGATCAGGTTTAAGTAAGCATTGAAAAGGGGGGAGGGACCGAGGCTCCCATGCACATTGCTGGATCGGGTTCAAGTAAGCATTGAAAGGGGGGGAGGGACCGAGGCTCCCATGCACATTGCTGGATCGGGTTCAGGGAAGCTTTGAAAGGTGGGGGGGACTGAGGCTCCCATGCACATTGCTGGATCGAGATCAGGTTCAAGTAAGCATTGAAAGGGGGGGGGGGGGGGGGATCCAAGGCTCCCGTGCACATTGCTGGATCGAGTTCAGGTAAGCATTGAAAGGTGGGGGGGGGACCCGAGGCTCCCATGCACATTGCTGGATCGGGTTCAGGTAAGCATTGAAAGGGGGGGAAGGGGGGGGGGGGGAGAGCAGCACACAGAAGGATTTTTACCTTCATACATAGAATGCATGAAGGTAAAAGACCTTCAGACTTTGCAATCACTTTAAATGATTGGAAATTAAATTGAAAATATTGAAAAACGTTTAAATTAACGTGGTGCTTCTGTGAGATTTTAGTGATTGGGTTCAGATCTGCTTCATTATAACGAGTATTCACTAACAGCAGATGTGACAGGGCCTCTTCATAAATGCCTGCTGACTGCAGGTTTAGACTGACCGGCTCCTGAGTTCTATGTCGGCTCCACCTGTTTACAGAAATCTGCTGCCGAGCGTGGAATGGTGGCGGTCCTTCGCAGACCCCCCGGCGAGACCTTTCCGCATGCTGTTGCCTTGTGAAGAATGAAATTGGCCGGTGTAATAAATCGCTGGTACAGTAACCGTCCTCCGGCAGAATGTTTTGTAACCCGATTCTGTAATCACTTGCTTCCCGAAATAGGTTTGGGAGGCCCCAGCGACATCTGTTGACACGCGCGTAGGACTTTGGCAGGCCGGTCCTTATTATAACGCGTACGGCTCCAATTTGAGAACGCTCTATACTTGTCCTATTGGAGTGTATACTGTATATAGGAGAGTACATGTTGGGTGTATGTGTGATTTCAGACACATGGAGGTGTAACCACTCCGTCCTCTAGGGAAAGGGAGTCTAATCCTGATCAGTAAAAGCACATAATAGGGGTACCTGCACATGGTACTTGTGTATGAACATCAGATTCATGGCAGAAAATTCCAGTATAAAAACGCCAGGATGGACTGTATAATACATTTTCTTGCATAAAAATGTTGTTTTTCTGTCGCTGTGTTGTATGTGTGGAAATGGTGTCCATCAATGCAGATTTCGTATTTTCCTGACTGATCTACAGTTGCAAGAAAAAGTATGTGAACCCCTTGGGATTACATGGAGTTTTGCATGCATTGGGCATAAAATGTGCTCTGAACATCATCTAAGTCACAACAATAGAAGAACACAGTCTGCTGAACATAATGCTACACAAACATTAGATGTTGCTATGGTTTAATTGCACATAACATGTAAACCTTCACAGTGCAGGGAGGAAAAAGTATGTGAGGCCCTAGCTTAATGACTTCTCCCAGAGCTAATTGGAGCCAGGAGTGAGCCAACCTTGACTCCAATCAGTGTGATGATATTGGATGTGTTGCTGACAGCTGTCCTGCCCTTAAAAAACACACACCTGTTTTGGGTTTACTGGTTTCAAGAAGCACTGTCTGATGTGAACCATGCCTCGCAGAAAAGAGCTCTCAGAAGACCTACGATCAAGAATTGTTGACTTGCATGAATCTGGAAAGGGTTACAAAAGTATCTCCAAAAGCCTTGATGTTCATGTGTCCACGGTAAGACAGACTGTCTACAAATGGAGAAAGTTTAGCACTGTTGCTACTCTCCCTAGGCGTGGTCGTCCTGTAAAAATGACTGCAAGAGCACAGCGCAGAATGCTGCATGAGGTAAAGAAGAATCCCAGAGTGTCAGCTAAAGACCTACAGAAATCTCTGGCACATGCTAACATTTTTGTTGACACATCTACAATAAGGAAAACATTAAACAAGAATGGAGTACATGGGAGGACACCACGGAGGAAGCCATTGCTGTCCAAAAAGAAGATTGCAGCACGTTTGAAGTTTGCAAAAGAGCACCTGGATGTTCCACAGCACTACTGGCAAAATATACTGTGGACAGATGAAACCAAGATTGAGTTGTTTGGGAAGAACACACAACACTATGTGTGGAGAAAAAAAGGCACAGCACACCAACATCAAAACCTCATCCCCACTGTGAAACATGGTGGAGGGAGCATCATGGTTTGGGGCTGCTTTGCTGCCTCAGGACCTGGACGGATTGTTGTCATTGATGGGAAAATGAATTCCAGAGTTTATGAAGACATCTTGCAGAAAAACGTACGACCATCTGTCCGCCAACTGAAGCTCCGCAGAGGATGGGTGATGCAACAGGACAATGACCCAAAGCATACAAGTAATTCAACAAAACAATGGCTGCAACAGCACAGAATACGCCTTCTGGAGTGGCCCAGTCAGAGTCCTGACCTCAACCCGATTGAAATGCTGTGGCATGACCTTAAGAGAGCGATTCACTCCAGACATCCCAAGAATATTGCTACACTGAAACAGTTTTGTGAAGAGGAGTGGTCCAAAATGACTCCAGATCGTTGTGCAGGTCTGATCTGCAACTACTGGAAACGTTTGGTTGAGGTTATTGCTGCCAAAGGAGGGTCAACCAGTTATTAAGTCCAAAGGTTCACATACTTTTTCCTCCCTGCACTGTGAATGTTTACATGTTATGTGCAATTAAACCATGGCAACATCTAATGTTTGTGTAGTATTATGTTCAGCAGACTGTGTTCTTCTATTGTTGTGACTTAGATGACGTTTAGAGCACATTTTATGCCCAATTCATGCAAAACTCCACGTAATCCCAAGGGGTTCACATACTTTTTCTTGCAACTGTATATGCAGCACAAGTTTTGCTCCTGTGTGTACAGGCCCATTAAAAACAATGTACTGCATTTAGAGGCCTAAATAAAAACATGGCGCTTTTGGGTGTCCGTGTGTAAGAGGCCTACGCTTTAACTTGGTGATTAAATAATAAATGTTTCTTTTATTCTTTTAATAACTTTCCTGGTGGATCGACTTCTGTGTAGCCACACATGGATCGACATTCAGCTTGTTCCTGCTGAACTGACCGATCGATCTATGGCCAGGTTTAGGAGGTGGGAGGGGACATTTTTAGGATTAGTTTGATGCAGCCTGGAATTCTTCTTTAGGTTCACACTGGATTGCTTGTGTTTACACCCAGTTTTGACAGCCCATTCATTTAAACGGGAACACCAGAAAGATCCTTTATTTTTCAAATCGCAGTGCAGCAAACTGCATGGTACTACCATGTGGTTTGGTGGCCGCAAACACGTTGTGTATGTGGTGCCAATAAAGTGATTGCAAGCCTTTTATTTCTTTTAAATAATCAAACGTTATACTTACCCTCTCTGTGTAGTGCTTTTGATCAGAGCAGCCCCAATCCTCTTCTCAGGTCCTCTGCCATTGCTACTAGCTTCTCCCCCCTGCCAAATGTCCAACATAACAAACCGCTTGCTATGAGGCGCAGTCATGCATGCTCGATCCTGAGCTGCGTTTTGTGTGTCCATTGATACACAATGTGTGGCATGGCCCTGCCCCCTGCTCTCTTCTCACTGCTGTGATTTGACAGCAGCAGGAACCAATAGGTCCTGTTGCTGCCTCTGAGCCAATTAGGATAGAGAAGCTGCTCTCACCTCATGCACAGCACTGGATCGACATTGGAAGGTGGGGGGGGTTCTGTTGTGGTTTTTTTTTTTTTTTTTTAATTCTTTAAAGTGGCTGTAAACCCTTCCATATACGCAGTGAAGAGACTGGCCTCAGGTGATACAGAGATGAATCCAATCCTACCTAAGTTGTACCTGTTTATTTGCAGACATGTCTTCTGTGCATCCATGTAAAACTCAGTAGACTTCTCCTCTACAGCTGTTCAAAGTTCTGAATTTTAAAGCTTGTCTGAGAGTTCAGAAAAAAGTTAATGGAGAGCTGAAGTTACTCTGTAGAGCTCAGTGAGGAGAACTCTGCGAGCTGATTGGAGGGAAGAGACACCCCCCCCCTCCACACAGGAACAGAGCTGAGGCTGTCCCTCCAGTCACCAGTTTTCTCTTGGTGTCAGGAAAAACTTGTTAGAAGTAATTCAAGCGATACTAAAGGCTCTTTTTTTTTTAATTTTTTTGTAAAATAAAACATGTCTATACTTACCTGCTGTATGCAGTGGTTTTGCACAGAGCAGCCTGGATCCTCCTCTTTTCGGGTCCTGCAGATTCTCCTTGCTCCTCCTGTCTGTAGGTTACCCCCATAGCAAGCAGCTAGCTATGAGGGAACCCAACTGCTCTGGGTATCCATTCACACACTGAGCCGTGGCTTGCCCCCCCCCCCCCCCTCCTCCTTATTGGCTGTCTGGCGGTGGCAGAGACTTGGGACAGCCAAGGTTGTCATTCACATTGCTGGATCAGGTATGTATTGAGGGGGGGGGGGGGGGCACTGCTGCACATGGGTTTTTTACCTTCATGTATAGAATGCATGATTGTGAAAAACCTTGAGCCTTTACAACCACTTTCATGCAGATAGCAGAAGAACTAAGAAGCAGACAGAAATGACACTTGGTGCTCTGGATTGAGACAAGTACACACTATAGAAGGATATGCTTTGTTCATTATCCATGTCACTTTATTGCAGAGAATGCATTAGGCTAAAACAACCTTCTGCCTTTAGAACCACTTTAACAAATTTTCACCCACGTGTGTCTCGCAAGGACCGTATGTTCTGTGCGGGGTGAGAAACGCACACAACGCAGCTTAACTGCACCTGGTTTTGTTGTGAACAGGTTGTTTAATGATGTCAATGAATACGAAGTTGCATTTCAATCTGCGAGTTCAGATTTACAAACAAACTGATCATGGCTCTTTTGTAAATCCCGCTATATCCTGTTTAGAAGGTGATTTTAGCCCTCTGCCTTCTAGTAACTGGCGTGACAGGAAGGTACTAAAACAAGTTGAGTCCTTTTTTTTTTTTTTTTTTTTCCCTCTCTGAAGTCGTTGATGGCAGCTCTATTCTGAGTGCAGAAAGGCAGTCTGAGGATTTTTTACGGCACAGTCAGTCTAATCTGTGACCCTCAGCAGACCCCTTCCCATCCATTCCGCAAGATCTTCTGGGTATTCTTTTATCGCCCATTAGCTACATCCTGGAAGGATCGATAATTATTTCACTGCCAGCCGGTCAAACCAGGACACGCGCTACCTCCTGCGGCTCCCTCTTCCTCCGCTGCGAGCGCTCCGAGTTCAGAGGTGCTCGCTGAAGAACTGAAATGCTCTCCTGGCGGTACGGGGAAAGGATGTTCGTGCTGTTTTTGTACTTGTGTTGGTTTAACAAAGCAATGGACAGATTTAGGTAAGAGTCCCTGAACTGTGTGTCAGAATCAGAAGGATCTAAATGAGGATCTGGAATCGGGAAGACTTTCTGTAAGAGCACCTGGTGTTATTTTAAAGTGGACCTGTCTTTGGTTGGACGGATATATAAAGCATAAGGCATCATCACTTGTCACTTTTTATGTACCTCTGCAAGACTGGGAGCATAGATCTCCTTTTAGAGATGTCCTCCAGCCTTCCCTTCAGTCTTGTACAGTTGTAGCTGCTCCTCTCCTGGACTGAAATGGCTCACTCTGTTTTCACTGCACACTGTGAGCTTCTCACAATGTGCATTAGATGCTACAGCAAGTTGGATAGAGTTCCGTCTCATTTCCTGGCTGCATCTAGCCCAGGGGTGGGCAAACTTTTTGACTTGAGGGCCGCAATGGGTTCATATATTGGACCCGGGGGCCGGACCAAGAGTAGATGAATGATGTGTATGTGTCATCCATAGTAAGTATAGTAATATTCTCCCATAGTAAGCATAGTAATTCATCCCCCATAGTAATTCATCCCCCATAGTAAGCATAGTAATTCATCCCCCATAGTAAGCATAGTAATTCATCCCCCATATAGTAATTCATCCCCCATATGAAGTCCCCAAGTCCCCCCTGTGTCAATTCACTTACCTTTGCTCCGCGCGTTCCTTTCGCCGTGTTCCCGCGCCGTTCCGGTCTTCAGGGCGGACTGTGAGAGGAGCCTAGCTCCCTTCACGTTTGTCACGCTGCCCCGCCTACACACATCCTGACAGCCAATGTTTGCCGCGGGCCGGATTAAAAGGTCCGCCGGGCCATAGTTTGCCCATTGCTGATCTAGCCCTTTCCTTCAGAACCTCACTATTCCTGGCCCACCCCTTTCAATCAGAGGCTCAACACTTTGTGTGGGCGTTAAACAGGGCAGTCTGTATGCAAATACACCTTGCCTAGAAATGCTCACTCCTCCAGACCAGGGGGTCTCCAAACTTTCTAAACAAAGGGCCAGCTTACTGTCCTTCAGACATTAGGGAGGCCAGAATGTAGCTGTTGGGAGTAGAATTGGTCCTGGCATCAGTGGGAATAGACCACGCCCCATCTTTTGTCAGTGGAAGGGATTGGACCCCATTGTTGGAGTCATTTTTTGATTGAAAAATATACTTTATTTACAGAAGTATAAAAAAAACATGATACTTGTTATCGGGGTACATCTCACCCTATACTGCGACGCAGCGCATAATACACCACATTGCAATAATACACCACATTGCAATATAGTTGCAGGCATACAATAAATACATTCACTCAGCGGTATGATGCCTGACGTGATGTGCGTGGTGGACGGATCCCCAGATCACCACGTCATGCATAACACCGCTTACCCCGAGACTGTTTGTGGCCCCCTAGGTTAACCTCCAGGGGTGCCACCACATAATACTATAGCATGCTTGGAGTCATTGGGAAGAATTCTTCAATGGGAGATGCCCACTCGGTTTGTTGGATCAGACACACACTGCCATACTCCTTTTGATGTTGCACATTAGGGATAGTGTTCTGATCCAATTGCAAAGGATCATGGTCACCCTAATTTGCATACTTCTTTCCTTGGCTCAGAAGTGTGAGATTATTAAAAAATACTTTTTCCCAGACGCCCACTCAGTTTGTTGGATCGGACATGCACTCCTTTTGTTGTTGCACATTATTCTGATCCAATTGCAAAGGATCATGGTCACCCTAATTTGAAGATTATTCAAAAATATGCAAATTTGTCTGACATTTCCCACCCGGAATAACCCCCTACTTTTTCCCAGATGCCTGCTCGGTTCGTGGGATCGGACACACACTGATGCAAGAGATCACCCCTCCCATCATCCCCCGCTTCCATCAATAGTGATGATTTTGGACCATACTATTTTAAATTGGGGAGAGCATTTTATCTAACTGGCATATTTGCTCCCTCTCCACAGGAGAGCCCCCTGACACCTTGTACTTGGTGGTCAGCTTTTAGTATACTTTGGTGATCCTCGGTTCGACCCCACCCCCAGTGCAGAGCCTTTTAGAGAATACAGTGAGTGAAATTATCTTTTTTTTTTTTTTCCTGCGGAAGTGCAAAAAAAGCAATTGTGCACTGGCTAGGCCCTGAGGCCTGTAGCATAAAAATTGCCCTGGCCATAGCAAAAAGGCCTAGCCCTAAAAGGCGCAGTGCAAGAAAAGTATTTGGATCAGTGTTCACGTTTCACACTTGGAATCCCACCCTCATGTGCTACTAAGAGCACCCCTTCGGCGACCACTGCACTGCTCTGTGGACTGTCTGCCTCTGGCCCCTGGCCAGACAAGGTAGATCCATTCGAATCGGGAGGAACTAGGTCTCTTTGGTTTTTCTGGGGGAATTACTCTCGGGCACCACACTTTTTTTTCCAGCCAGTACTAGCCTTTAGACCCCCCATCATTCCAGCACGGGTACTATACAGCCAACCATCCTCGCTAAGAAGCAATGATGGCGGAGAGCCCCTACTGGACATTGATAAGACCAGATACTACACTTGATCTTCGCTAAAAGCCAAAGAAGTGAGAATTGGCACCAGTTATTACCTATCCGGCCCTTGGGGCGCTATTTCAACCACTGATACCAACAATCGGGGCATAATTTTTCCCTTGGGAAAGGAAGAGCAAATATGCTAATTAGATACAATACTCTCCCTAAGTATGGTCCAAAATCCTCATTATTGATGGAAGTGGGAGATGGTGGGAGGAGTGATCCATTGGATCACAACAAACTGAGCGGGCATCTGGGGAAAAAGTAGGTTTTCTGGGTAATGTGTCAGACAAATTTGCATGCAAACTTGCATATTTTTGCAAATTAGGGTGATCATAATCCTTTGCAATTGGATCAGAACACGCTCCCTAATGTGCACCAACAATGAAAGTATGCAAATTAGGGTGACCATGATCCTTTGTATGGCATATGGGGGCAAAACAAAAAAATGGGTCTTTTGGTTCAGTGTGCTTGTGCCTGGTTTTGGCTGTCGGTAATAACTGGTGCCAATTCTCACTTCTTGGTCTTTTGGCTAAGATCAAGTGTAGTATCTGTTCTCATCAGTGTCCAGTAGGGGTGTTCCACCATCTTTCTTGCTTCTTAGCGAGGATGGTTGGCTGTATAGTAAGGCTGCTGGAATGATGGGGGCTCTGAAGGATAGTACTGGTTGGAACAAAGCGTGGTGCCCACAGGCAGTTGGGGCCCGGGAGTAATACCCCCAGGAAAACTAGAAGGGCCCAGTTCCTCCCGATTCGGGAGAACCTCTTGAGCTAGTACTTGGTGGTTACAAGGAAAGGGGTCTGCCAGGCCTTTTGGCTAGGTGGACCATGTGGAAACCTCAGTCCCTGTAAGGAGCCTCGCGCCCCGGGGGATCAGGGTAGAGGTTCTACCCCTTTGGGGGGTGGACTAAAGCACACCACTAAGTGCCCTTTTTGTGTTGGAGGTTTGCACTTGCACGTTTTTTGTTTTTTTTGTTCTCTTACGGGTTTTTCATTTTTTCGCACTTCGGCTGACTTAAAAAAAAAAACAAAAACAAAAAAAAAAAAACTGTCAGCAGTGACACAGTCACTGCACCAGTCAACACTGACATTAATTCTCACAATCCCAGAAGAAGGGGGTGTCCATTACCCCAAAACACACTGGCTCAACTTGTATATCTGTTACCTTCAATAAAAGATCAAATGGGGTATTACTCTGGACACTGGGTGCTCCTCTCCTCCCAACTTCTTAGTCCTTTGAGTCGCTGCCTCAGAAAAAGGATTCATACTAAGAAGTTGGGGAGGGGAGAGGTCCAGAGTAATACCCCGATGGAAAGGTTACGATCTTTTATTGAAAGTAATGGATATACAAGGTCATCCAAACGTTTTGGGAAAATGGACTCCCTCTTCAGGGCTTGTGAAAATGCCAGCATTGACTGGTGCAATGTCACTGTGTCAATACTAAAGAAGGGGGAGTCAATTCCCCTGAAACTATTTGGGTTTATGATTAGGCATGCGATTGTGTGAAACGCGTTAAGTCCTGTATTCATGTCCTGGTGTTTTGTGTGTCCTATGGATCAATAGCTATACACTATATATTCATCAATCCTTCCTGTTGCAACGATTTGGGTCAACTTGTATATCCATTACCTTCAATAAAAGATTGTAACCATTCCATCGAATGGGGTAATACTTCTATACACTGGCCGCTCCTCTCCCCCCATCTGATTTCTTCTGTCACTGAAGCAACACCGCAGTCATACGAGTAGGGTAGCAGCCCATACCTCCAAAGGGATGCAAATCCCACCCTTCACCTGTGAAATCGCACGCAAAAAATTATGAATACTGTAACTCATCCAGTCCAGCAAGTTCGGTGACTCCAATGAATGTTAAGTTACAAATCATTAGTTACACACTTGTTCTGGGTCAGTGACTCCAAGCATTGAAGCAGCAGGTAGTATTGTTCTTGGGTAGACCTCCCCTTTAAATTGTTTGTACACACCATGGCCATGGTCTGTTTATTTTTACCTGAGAACATCAATCAGGGAGGATGGAAAAAAAAAACAAACGCACACCACAACCAGCTTCTAAAAACAGGATGAAAGGCTTTTGGAGTCCTATGTTCTGTCAGGATGACACATGTGTGAATTACATTTCTTTGTGTGTTAGGCTGGGCAGGGGAGCAGCCAAAGGAAATTACCATTCATTAATGTGAACGGAGTCCCAGCCATGTGAGCACATTCTGATTGTTGTACACCTTTGTATCAGACTTCCATCCGCTGAGCTAAGATAACTCTCCAATGCATTCATCATACTCAAGATTTCGGAAAATAACCGCAGAACTATTTCAGAAAATAACAGCAGAACTCCATTTTTATATTCTACTCCTAGTTCGCAATGGGTGTCCTGTTTCCTTGATCTTTGCTGCTTGATCGGTCTTTCGTGCCAATGAAAGGATCCTTTGAGATCTTCAAGTAACATTAAAGCGATTGTAAAGGTTCACTTTTTGTTTATTTTTGGGGGGAAAATAACAGACATGCTATACTTACCTACTGTGTGCAGTGGTTTTGCACAGAGCAGCCCAGATCCTCCTCTTCTCGGGTCCCTCAGACTCTCCTGGCCTCCTGTCGGTGGCCCTTCCCTATTCTCGGGTGCCCCCACAGCAAGCAGCTCGCTATGGTGGCACACAGAGCCACAGCTTGGTTCTGCCCCTCTCTCTTCTCATTGGCTTACTGGCTGTGACCCGGGACATCTGAAGCTGTCGTGCACCTCGTTGGATCGTGATGAGGCTCAGGTAAGTGGCGGTGGCAGCCGAGGTGCAGAATTTACACATCTCAGCTCATTCATATATAAATGGCGCACATCTGTAGGAGTTCAGATGCAGCACGGACAACTGCAGAAATGAATTTGGCCATGCACGTGAGGTTCAAATAAATTTGAGGCTCCCAGCAGAGTTAAGGAAGTCAAGAAAAGGAGTGTGCTGTTGTTTCTCAGACATCGCACTGAGCTTTTAGGTATACATTGCTTTGAAAAAGTATTTTCCTGCTTCCTGATTTTTTCTTTCTTTTTTTTTCTTTTGCATAGTTGTCACACTTAAAGCAAGGTTCCCCCCCTGCCAAAAAAATTAAGTTGGCAGCTAGAAATGCTGTAGCTGCTGACTTATTAGGGCACTTACCTGTCCAGGGATCCAGCGGTGTCCTCACCCTGAGCCGATTTAGCAGTCAGGTGCTGGCGCCGCCATCTTGACTAAGGGAAACCGCCAGTGAAGCTTTGCAGCTTCATAGCCGGTTTCCTATTGCACATGTGGGCTGCAAGGGCTGTGGGGGGAGGGAGGGCAACCTTCTGGCTCAGTTTGCCTCCCCAAAAGGTGCCAAATGTGCCAGTGGAGGGGGAAAGGAGGCAGATAAACAGAGCTTCCACTTTTGGGTGGAACTCTGCTTTAAATGATTCAGATCATCAAACTAATTTTAATAGTACACAAAGATAACCCGAGTAAATACAAAATGCAGCTTTTAAATGATGATTTAATTTATTAAGGAAAAAAGCTGTCCAAACCTGCCTGGCCCTATGAGAAAAAGTAATTGCTACCTATAGCTAATAACTGGTTGTGCCACCTTTGGCGGCAACAACTGCAATCTAGCATTTGCAAAACCTGACCATGAATCTTTCACATTGCTGTGCAGAAATTTAGCCCCACTCTTTGCAGATTGTTTTCGAGCATCAATGGCCTGTCTAAAGTCATGCCACAGCATATCAATTGGATTTATTTTTATTATTATTATTATTATCATACAGGATTTATATAGCACCAACAGTTTGCACAGCGCTGTACAAAATGAAAGTAGACATTAGTTACATTACAATTTGGTACAAGAGGAAACAGAGGGCCCAGCTCGTTAGAGCTTACAATCTAGGAGGATTTAAAGTATAACTAAAGGCAAAACTTCTTGGGTTGTCCCCAGAAAAGTAATAGAGAGGAAGTTTTCCAATGGGGACACTAGTTCTGGTGACCCAGGGGTCAGGGATTTTATCAGTCTTCCTGTTTTGGCTATGGGACAGTAAGTGAAGGTAAATCTTCCCAAGGGGATGAAAAAGGCAAAAAAAACAAACACCGACAGGGGTTATAACCTTCCCTAGCTCTTTCAAAAGAAAAAAAAATTTTTTCCTATAGTTCTACTTTAGGTCTGGGCTTTGACTGGGCCTTCCCAAAAACCTTAGTTTTGTGTTTTTTTGTTTTTTTAGCCATTCAAAGGTGGACTTGCTGGAATGTTTCTGGTTATTCTGCTGCGTAACCCAAGTGCTCTTGAGCTTGAGGTCAGGAACTGAGGGCTGGACATTCTCCTTCAGGATTGTCTGGTAGAGTGCAGAATCAATTATGGCAAGTCGTCCAGATCCTGAAGCTGCAAATCAGCCCCAGACCATCACAGTACCACCACCATGTGTGACTGTTAGGATGTTCTTTTTATGAGATGCTGTGTTAGTTTTACAACAGATGTAACGGGACGCACACTTTCCAAAAAGTTCAACTTTTATCATATAGGTCCACAGAATACTTGCCCAATGGATATACAAGTTTACCCCACCGCGCTTCAGGGGAATCGACTCCCCCTTCTTCAGGGCACATGAGAACTAATGTCAGCAGTGACCGTCACTGCACCAGTCAATGCTGACATTAATTCTCACAATCCCAGAAGAAGGGGGTGTCCATTTCCCCAAAACACGTTGGCTCAACTTGTATATCCGTTACCTTCAATAAAAGATCAAATGTAGTATTACTCTGGACACTTATTGGTCCACAGAATACTTGCCCAATAGTCTTGGGGATAGTAAAGATTTTTTTTGGCAAATGTGAGATGAGCCTTTGTGTTCTTTTTGTCAGTAGTGGCTTTTGCCTTGGAACTCTCCCAAGGAGGCCATTTTTGTCTTTCTTATTCTGAGTCACGAGGCAAGTGAGGCCTGCAGTTCTTTAGATGTTCGGGGTTCCTTTATGGCCCCCTGGATGAGTTGTGTTCTTGGAGTAATTTTGGTAGGCCGGCGACTCCTGGAAAGGATCACCACTGTTCCAGGTTTTCTCCATTTGTGGATAATGGCTCTCACTGTGGTTCCCTGGGATCCCAAAGCCTTTAGAAATGGAATTGTAACCCTTTCCAGACTAATACAGTTTAATTACTTTGTATCTCACCTGTTCTTGAATTACTTTAGAGCGTGGCATGATGTTGCTTTCTGAGATCTCTTAGCGTGCTCCACCTTGTCAGACAGCTTCTTTCTTGATTCAACAGGTTTGGCAGTCTGGCAGTAATCAGGCCTGAGTGTGGCAAGTGAAATTTAACTTGGCTCTCCAGAAATTATGGTTAATCAGTTTCATTATTTAACAAATCCCCTAATCCCTTCAGGCTCACACCATGCTGTAGGACCAGGTCCACATGTCCTTGTTATCCAGATGTTCTGGTGGTCACAGACACTGACCTTATCAAGTACTATGTCCAATAGCCCTCCATGGCATATCAGGACACCAAGGAACCACCCACAGACCAAAGCACAGGGGAAGATTTGAGCGCCCCCTGCTGCCAAAGCCAAGGATTAGGTCAGTAAAAGTGCTTGTTCTTGTTCCCCAAGGCATGAACTAGCTATTAACTCTTGCAGTGCGTAAGAGGGGGGGGGGGCCCACTGTAAGGGGAGATCTTTTTGATAGATTTTCTTGTCTACTGACTACTTTAGGGAGCTTAATGGTCCCTTTTTTTTTATTTGTTTTCCCTCCATGGAAGGGGAGTTGTTTTGTAGCCGGTTGTCACACACATTGTACTGAGTGGAGAGATCTCATCTGATTTGTCCTCGATGAGGAGGAACAATTCAGTTCAGGCCAGTTCTGTGGCGTTTGTTTTGGATATTTTTTTGCAGATTCATAGTAAATTGACGAATTTTGCTCCCTCATGATCAGCTCGGTCATGTTTTCATTCAGTAAAAGGAAACACTAGTTTAGTGTTTGTGTACATTCTCGGAATGTACATATTTACCATGAAATCTGTTCGCTGCTGGATTGCACTGGTTTTGTCTCCTTTTATTTTGTTTATACCGAGAGGAACATTTTTGAGCAGAAAAGTGTGGAGTGCTCGACCTTCAAATGGGGTCCTGCCAGGTAAAGCACGACTCTGGCCTGCAAATGTATTGGCAATATGAAAAGTGATGCAGATCTGCTGAGGTTACTCCCTTCTGTTTTAAAGCTGTAATGCACCCCAAAGCAAACATTTGTTGCACTGCAAGTTACCAATTCTTAGATGTGATGGCTGCATTACTTTTTTAGCTTTTTCTTGTTTTTTTTTTTTTTCACTTTGTGAACTGACCAGTAAGTCCGTGTTGTTTTTCAACAGAACAAGCTGTTCTGCAGATGTAGGGTTGAGGCAAACCATTTACCACGGACAGCCATAGTACAGCTTCTATGAATGGAGGGGGGCAGGAAGGGTGGATATGGACAGCTCTCTTAATGAGGGCTTATGACAGGCCCAGCTGATCATATTAACCACCACAACTGTCATTCTGTTGTGATATATTGGGGGGGGGGGGGGTAGCAGAGGACTTCAGATGTTGACCAAGGCTAGGTTCACATATGTGCGGGTGGTGCCGCTGCGGATCCGCACAAAAATCCGTGCAGCTGCACCACCTACACAGACACACACATTGACACACACAGCGCAGCTTGGCCCCATCCCTTGTTCTCTGCTGTAATCATTCTGTTGTGATATGGGGGGGAGGAGGGGGGGGGGGGAGTAGCAGATACTTCGGATGTTGACTAAGGCTAGGTTCACATATGTGCGGGTGGTGCCGTTGCGGATCCACACAAAAATCTGTGCAGCCGCCACCACCTACACAGACACACACAGCTCAGCCCAGCCCCATCCCTTGTTCTCTGCTCACTGGCTATGATTGACAGCATCAGGAGCCAATAGCTTCCCCTGCTGCCTCTCTGTCCAGTGAGGAGAGAGCGAGCTGCTGCTCCACCTTGCACATCGCTGGGTTGAGATCAGGCTCAGGTAAGTATTTTGGTGGGGCTGTGGAGGGACTGGATGCAGCCGCACTACCTACACAGAAGAATGCGGACCCGCGGGCGGGTGCCATTAATTCTAATGGCACGCCAGCCGCACTGGAAATCGCAACTGCACTGGAAACCGAGGTTTTTGTGTGCGGGCTGCGGTTTCCAAAGAAGTGCAGGGACGACTTCTCTGCGTGTCCCGGGGCCATGGGAGTCCATTCAAATGGCACAAAACGTGGCCCACAGGAACAAGGGGAGTATTAGATAGAAGAAAGCAGCCAGCAGTACAAGGGACACTTGAATCTGAATATAAAATACGTCCCTTGTTCTGATTTGTTTTTGTTGTATTTTTTTTTTTTTTGTTTAACCACTTGCTGACCCACCAGTACTGTACTGTGGCAGGGCAGCAGCTACAGTCAACGCAATGTACTGGTACGTTGCTGCCTATTTCTGGGTTGGGGGCTATTAAACCAAAAGCCAAAAATTGTCATATTGCAGCTTACCAATGTGATGAACCAGATGTGGTTGCATTAGTTTTTCTTATTTTTGTTTTTAGACTTTTTGCTCTGTTTTCACCTGATCTGGCCAGCAACACACCTCCTGTATTAGAGCACCCCCACTCTGGATGAAGGAGCACAGGGGGCATCTTTGGACATCAGCATTGTCAGCCTAGGGGAAGGGGAGTATTAGATGTACTAGCAGATTTAAACACACTAACAAATGGAAGATGAACTGCAGCTAACACTTTATAAGCAGTTATAGCAATCCGTTTTTTTTTCCTTATGGGATAAAGGGTTTTTATAAATAAAATCTGATCATCGTAAGCACCCCTGTCAGTAGATGGTTTGTCTCATACCTCTGCTACATCTGCAGGACAGCTTGTTCTGTTGAAAACGGAATTACTGGCTGGATCACCAGGTGAAAATAAGCCATCACATCGAAGAATCGGTAATGTTTGTTTTTGGGTTTAATATCTCTAAGTAAGCTCATCAAAGCATTATAAAGGGCTGTTGCCCATTAGTAGTAACCTATTCCCTTCTGTCATTCTTTCCCTTTGGAGCTGTAGGCAGTATCTGGTCATTCTGGGCATTCAGAAACATGAGGCCTATTAGCAGTGCTAGGTAATCTCTATCAATGTGAAGATTTATTTGTAGATTGTCAGCCGGCACTGTGTAGGGTTTCCAGTTTCGCTGCCGAGGCTGCAGCACTCAATCACCAGCGCAGAACCAGACCCGTCCAATGACGTCAGCGGGCAGATGGTGAACTATTCAGAACTTGTTAGGGGGCAGTGGGTGGGGTCTCGATTTACAGCCCCCTTCTTACAGAGGTAACCCTTTCCATGCAGTCATACATGCAGAGAATACTCCCCGTTCTGTGATTTGTAAAGCGGAACTTCATTCTCTCGATCAATTTTAACTATTAGTAATCCTTATTCTGCCAGCATTAGTAAATAGGTATATTTACTTGTTACATTTTTTTAAATTTTTTGTTACTTCCTGGTTTTCATGCTTAGGTAAATGATGTCTTGCATCCCAGGAATGTTCAGGAGGAGAGGAGGAGTTTTCTCAGCTAAGTGCACCCTCCTGTCTGCATGCCTGAGCTAAGGGCAGATGGGTTCCAGAAAGTAAATGCTCTATGAATCATCTGCCCTTACTCAAGATGGCCACAGCCAGGAATGCCAAAGTGATTTCTTAGCAAAATAAAGCATGGAGACATGGATGGATGGGTAGATTTTGCTTTGAATATTAAAAATGAACTAAAGTGATATTACAGGCGGCTTAAGAAAAAACAAACCAGCCATACTTGCCTGCTCTGTGGTGTGGTGTTGCACAGAGCAGCCTTGATCCTCCTCTTCTTGGGTCCCCCACCGGCGCTCTTGGCCCCTCCCGTTCTGAGTGTCTCCATGTAAAGCCACCTGCTCTGGAGACACTCGTGCAAGCTTGCTCCAGAGCTAGCTGTTTGTGTCTATTGACACACACAGCGCAGCTTGCCCCATCCCTTGTTCTCTGCTCACTGGCTGTGATTGACAGGATCAGGAGCCAATGGCTTCCCCTGCTGCCTCTGTCCAGTGAGGAGAGAGCAAGCTGTTGCTCCACCTTGCACATCGCTGGGTTGAGATCAGGCTCAAGTAAGTATTTTGGTGGGGCTGTGGAGGGACTGCATGCAGAAGGTGAGGGTTGTTTTGTGTTTTTGTGTTTGTTTTTGTGTTTGTGTTTTTGGTTTGTGTTTTTGTGTTTGGTTTTTTTAACCTTGGTGCATAGATTGCAATAAGATAAAACCCTCTCCTCCTGCCAATTTGTTCCCGAAACAAGCAGCTTGCTATGGGGACACCCGAGCAGGCTCGCTCCTGAGCCCTCTGCTCTGTGTGTCCTTTCACACACAGAGCTGTGGCTCAGCCCTGCCCCCTCTCTCTCCTCATTGGCTTGCTGGCTTCCACTGCTGTCTCAGTCTATGAAGAGCTGGGGGCTGAGCAACAATTCTGTGTGACTTGCTGAGAAGGGGCTCGGGAATGAGCCTGCTTGGGTGCCCCCATAGCAAGTTGTTTGCTCTCTCAGCCAAAGCAGGCTCTTGTGCACATTGCTGGATTGTGAAGGGGCTCGGGTAAGTATTGAGGGGGGGGGGGGCTCTCTTAAGGTCTCACCAAGTGATCTATTGGGATATGGAGAGGATGTATGGGTTTAATGCGTCCCTTTTTTTTTTTTTTTTTTTTTTTTTTCTATTTCTGCAGTCTGGTTTATCAACATATTTGCTCCCATTGAGCCTTATTACACGATGTGTTCTATTAAATCTCAGTAGTATTGTGCTGTATGCTTATTTTCAGGCTCAGTCAGTCTTGGGTCCTTCCATTGATAAGGTAACCGGAACGCTGCTCTACAATGTGTCCACACGCCTTAAAGACGCAAAGAGACTGGACTTCCTGGTGGGCTACATCATCCGCAAGAAGATTGGGACGGATCTACAGCTCAATGGTACTTTAACTGCAATTGGTGACTATTGGTGAGGGTATACAGGGCTTGGTGTGAACGCAGTTTGGGCTTGCTTGATGACTGCTTCTTGTAAATCTGGCTAAAATTTGTCTAAACCCAAGAACTTACCTTTTTTTATTTATATAAATAAATATATATATATATATATATATATATATATATATATATATATATATATATAGCAGATTCCTAGTCCTAGAAAAAGATAATGCAGCTACCACATCTAAGGGTTATCGTGCCGGTAACATACTTCCTGTCCTAAGGTGACAACACTCAGTGTACAGCCGTGGCCAAATGTTTTGAGAATGGCACAATTTAATTTTCACAGTCTGCTGCCTCAGGTTTTACGATGGCAATTTACATATACTTCAGAATGTTATGAAGATTGATCAGATGAATTGCAAAGTCCCTCTTTGCCATGAAAATACTTAATCCCAAAAAACATTTTCACTGCATTTTAGCCCTGCCACAAAAGGACCAGCTGACGAGGACAAGGCTGGAGATCACTCTGTCATGCTGATTGCGGTTTAGCTTTAAAAAGAGGATGGTGCTTGAAATCATTCATCCTTTGTTAACCATGGTTACTTGCAAGGAAACGCATGCAGTCATCATTGCTTTGCTCAAAAAGGGATTGACAGGCAAAGATATTACAAATATTATAGTGCAGTGCTAAATCAATAATGTCAATAAATCAAAACATGCAACAAATTCCAACACCGTTATTACGTGATATGACCGAAAAAAACTCTATACATAAAGTGCTCCAAAAAAAGTGTTCACAAAACAGTTGTAAGCTGAGGTCTTCTATTAACCTCAAATACGTGCAATCATTCACGCTATGAGTGTAAGATACATCATATAATTTATAAACTATTTGAAACAAAACCCCCATTCATATGATATACATCCCCTGTATAAAAAGGAATCACACTCTAAGTGAATTGTGACCAAACTATAAATCAAATTCCTAAAAGTCCATAACTCATCAAATTTGTGCTCCAAACAACAATAACTCATGCAGAGTGATAATGGTGATGTCTGTGAAGGTGTCAGCACACTTATCCTCCGTGCCTAAATTCCCCCTCACCTCCACTCAGCGATCCAATGGGCCACTACACCTTCAGGATCACTCCTAGATCCTCCTCCAATACTGACTGGTATCTGTAGTACTCCACCTGTAGTCCCCTCTCAGGTTTCAAATAAGGTACTCCAGGCCTTCCAGGATAGATATATCAGCTAGATATGCCCCTCACCATGGATCATGGTGAGAAAGAAAAAGATCCTCCATAGTGTAATAATTTAGGTAAATAAGACTCTTATTAAATAATAAAATGCCCACTCAGTTGTTGAAATCTGGTACAATCACATTATAACCTCTTGCTTGGGTGTACTGCATGGGTTAGGATTAATATGGGTGTTCAGAGATGGCGTCCGCGCTGCGTACCGGAAGCTGCGTCACGGCGTATCTACGTGTTGCGTCACTAAACCATGTGACTTCATCAGGATATTGCTGCTACTAAGATTGCACCTAAATCAACCATTTATCGGATCATCAAGGACTTCAAGAAAAGAGGTTCAATTGTGAAGAAGGCTTCGGGTGCCCAAGAAAGTCCATCTGCACACAGTGAGGTGAAGACTTTGAGGATGGCCTGGTGTTAAGAAGGGCAGCAAAGAAGCCACTTCTCTCCAGGAAAAACATCAGGGACCGACTGATATTCTGCTAAAGGTACAGGGATTGGACTGCTGAGGACCGGCGGAAAGTCATTTTCGCTGATGAATCTCCTTTCTGATTGTTTCGGGCATCCGGAAGAAACCTTGTCCAGAGAAGAAAAGGTGAGCGCTACCATCAGTCCTGTGTCATGCCAACAGCAAAGCATCCTGAGACCATTCATGTGTGGGGTCGCTTCTCAACCAAGGCGGTGGGCTCACTCGCAATTCTGCCTAAGAACACAGCCTTGAATAAAGAATGGTCCAAAAACATCCTCCGAGAGCAACTTCTCCCAACCATCCAACAACAGTTTGAGGAACAATGTCTTTTCCAGATGATAGAGCACCTTACCATAAGGCAAAATTGATATCCAAGTGGCTTGGGGAACAAAAAAAAATCGAAATTTTGGGTCCATGGCCAGGAAACTCTCTTGAATTTTTAATCCCATTGAGAGCTTGTGGACAGTCCTCAAGAGGCGGGTGAACAAAAAAAAAACCCTACAAACTTCAAGCATTGATTATGCAAGAATGGGCTGCCATCAGTAAGGATGCAGCCCAGAATTTGATTGACCGCATGCCAGGGAGAATTGCAGAGGGCTTGAAAAAGAAGGGTCAACAATGCAAATATTGACCTCGTAAACTTCAAAATAATTGTCAATAAAAGCCTTTGACACTTATGAAATGCTTGTAATTATACTTCAGTATAACATAGTAACGTGACAAAAAGATCTAAAAACACTGAAGCAGCAGATGTTGTGAAAATATTTGTCATTCTCAAAACTTTTGGCCAGGACTGTAGTGCATCTGTGGAGCAGCAGCGTTGTCACTGCAGGATGATCGTTCCTGGTTTGGGTAACAGTGTTCTGTAGTCAACAGATGAGAACAGCATGGCTGATACCCTTGCTTTAGTGCAGCTGAGGCACTGTTTCCAGCTCACTACAGGAAGTTAGCATATTCCTGTTCCTTTTTTTTTTTTTGCGCAGGTTAACAGGATGCAGCATTTTTACTTTTAGGGCCCATTCGCATTGCCAACACCATAAACTGCAGCAGTTTAGTGTGCAGGTGACTCTCCCTTCTGGCTGCAGTGAGCTGGCGATAGGGGGCAGTGTGATGTTTTTTCTACTTGCACAAAGTGACACTTCATGTGACTGCACAGCAGCTCAGTGCATTGTGCTGCTGTACAGTGATATGCAATCCCTTTTTGTACGCTGCAATAAAATGCAGCATATCTGCATTTTATTGCAGCTCACTGCACCACACCTGGGAGCTGAGTTTTCATAGTGATCAGGACACGTAGAAAACAATTTTCTGCATGTCTTTGCAGTGACATGCGTTCATCCGGAGCGTTTTTAATTTAACAGGGTCACGGGGAAAAAGTAGCTTAAAATTAAAAGCCTGATTTTCTTTTTTTATATATAAGCATACATGTCGCAGGGTGGTGGCTAAGTATAAATCGGGGGCAGCACCCCTGTTTTTTATTTTGATTAAAGCGTATGTCCTACCAACACATATATATATTTTTTTTTTTTCTTCAACAGAGCGCCCCAGATAACCGTAAACGCATAGCTGAGGTTCCAATAATTTCCCATTCTATTCTAAACTGAAATAAAAATGTGGCTGCATATAAACTTTACCATGTTTCTTTAACCTCTTCACGCCAGCCGAACGCAAATGTGCGGCCTCCCAGCGTCTGGGCCTAGACGCCGAACTGCCGCACATTTGCGTTCTATTAAAAAAGGACATGTGCCAAGAGCGCGCACTCTCAGCACACATGTCCGGTACTCACGGATAGGTTTCGATCGGGACCTTTCCCGATCATGTCACGGCGGTCACATGACCCCAAACCCCGCCTCCCGGCTTCTGAAACTCTTAAAGGGCCGGGAGGCGCCGGCGTGAAGGGGTTAAATAGCTCCAGGATTCAGGCACAGGTCAGGCATGTCTCCAGAGGCAGAGATTGGAACTCTTGAGAGATGTACTTGTAACCTGAATATGGTTGACTTCATTCTTCAGGGCAGAGCAGCCGTGTTACTTGGAGAGGTAGGGGAATGTTCTGACCACCCTTAGATCATCATACTGTATATGTGGAGCTCTCCATAGCCTTGCAAGGTTTGCTTTGCTGACCTGACTTTATATTATTGTAGAGGTCTGGGGGGGGGGTGCAGTGGTTAGGAGTGACCCAGGCTGCAGCCACTGCTCGTCTCGCAGGAAACTAGCGATCGGTATAGGTATTCTAACCTGCCTACTTATGTCTGTTGGCTGCTTTCCTCCTATTGACTGGCTTTTTTTTAATCTCACACTGTTCTTCCCTAATGTGACCCGCACCATAATGCTGTATAAATCCGGCCTGTGTGTTCCTTTACTCCTCTAAGGTTCACCTCGGGATACACGCAAGTTCTTGCCTGCACTCCCTCTGGGGTGTTCTCAAGCAGCTTTTTTATTAAACCACTAATGTGTTAAAAATTAAATTAGCTCCGCAGAGGATCACAGTGTGCGTACATTGACTTTCCCTGTCCTGTTAATTTGATTATCCTCCGGTCCCCTTTGGCTGTAGCAGGCGATTTTTTTTTTTTTTATTTTTTTTTTACTTTTTTTTTTTTTTTTTTTCTACTTTCCTTTTATCCAGCCGCCTTGGATTATGTAAAAGGCCACCCTGTGGACCCCATTGATGTGGCCGATTTTGAGAAAGAATGTGGAGTGGGAGTAGTCGTGACACCAGAAGAGATAGAAGAAGCTGTAAGTATTCTCTATCATATTTTGCAGATGCCAAGCCAGCTTAAAGTGCACTTGTCAGGATTGCTGTTGATGACCTTGCCTTTTGGAAATGTTCACTTCCTGGTCATATTTGGCTTTAGCTCTTCGAGTCACTGACCTGGAACAAGTGTAGGGATAAGGAATTCTGACACTTACATGCTTGTTCTGAATCTGTGACTCTCAAATGTGAAAGCCAGACACAGCCAGTGTAACTAGTATCTTCAGGTGGCAGTAAGCAATGACATCCCCTGTATTTTACTAATGAAAGGTGCAGATTCTGAGTAAAGCCACAGGTTCAATTTAACCACTTGACCTCCTAGTAAGATTTTTGGCCAATTAGTGATCACATGAAGAGTAGTAAGCAAGATGTCACTTCTGACATTGCTTACTATGTGTGAAATCTGTGAATGATCAGAGGTCACATGGTACAGGGCTATTCACAACAGCCTTGTACCATGTGACAAGCTGTGACCAATCACAGCTCACACAGTATTTCTCAATGGCTGCAAGAATGCAGCCAGAGAGGAGGAGAAATTATTGCTTTTACAGCCTATATGGGTTTAAAAGCAATCCGTGTAAAAAAAAAAAAAAAAAAAAAAAAAAAAAAATCTTCATCACCCCCCACAAGTAGTAGTGTCACTATGGTGACACTGTACTGCTAGGATGACAAAAAAAATAAAAAAAAATAAAATAAAAATGTAGAAAAAAAATTATACTTTTTGGTTCTAAATTAATTTTGGGTTTTTTTACTAAAAAGTTAACTGAATAAATTTTTTTCAAGATTTATGAAAGATTATTTATTTGCAAAATTTTATAAGAAAAACACTTTTTTTTTTTTTTTCTAAAGTTTCTGGACTTTTTCATTTTATATAGGAAAAAAAATAAAAATCCCAGTGGTGAATAAATACCACCAAAATAAAGTTTTTATCTGTCTCAAAACAAAAGCTAAAAAATTCATATGGGTACAGTGTTGCATGACCGCGCAATTGTCATTCAAAGTGCGACAGCACTGAAAGCTGAAAATTGGCCTGGACGGGAAGGGGGTGAAAGTGTCTGGACTGGAAGTGGTTAAAGAGACACTTTCACTAGCAAAGTGTCTCTCCAAAGCTCCCCTGCCTCTTTTGCAGCTTCTGCTATACCTGGTGTCAGGGCCTAGAGAAGAGCCGTGATATTGATCCCTCTGTTACATGATGGTGCTCAGGCCTAGTAAGCGTTATATCATGTAATAAGGTCACATTGCCTCCATACCTGGAAGCAACATGTATTTTGTGCCAGGGCAGCATGAAATGTGATTTAATTTGCTGGGGGAGCGAGTGGGGGGCAGCCTTTCCACAGACACTTTCACTTTGTCTTGAATAGGGAAAGCGACAGCGTCTTTTTTTTTTTTTTTTTTTTTTTTTTTAATCTTAGGTTGATGGTAAACAGGTTGGTCTGTTGGTTGCAAATTTTCTGATTATTTATATACGATGCATTAGGTTGCTGTTTATTAAATACACAGCCATTCCTAATTATTCGCTTTATTTACATGAAAAGCACCAGCAATGTACTGTTGGCATCAAACTGCCGACAGAGCCCAAGTGATATCATTCATTTTCCAAATTTTATATAATGGATCAAGTGATCTTACTCCGGAACCTGCAATGAACTGGTGAAAAAAAAAAAAAAAGTTCATTCATATAACTTGTTTATGCTTTTGTCTTTTAACCAACACCCAGTAGTAATTAATTTTAGGGTGGATAACCAGGGCACTGTTCATGCCAACTGTAGACTCTTATATATCTGTATTGTCTCCCTTTTTATATTGTAAAGCGGTGAGCAAACTGTTGGCGCTATATAAATCCTGTATAATAATAATATCTTCATCTGCTTGTCAATGTGACTTCCAGTGTCTCCCAGTTGTAATTGGTGCTTACAGTTGTTTTTGTTTGCTCCAGGTTGAAGCTGTCACCCAGACATACAAAGAGCAGCTTTTGGAGGAGAGATATCGCTTTAACATGGGCTTGTTGATGGGTGAGTTTCTGCTACGTGGTACAGCTGCAGTGGTGTAACATTCATTAGCTGCAATTCTAAGCATTGAGAATAAACCGTAAACTTTAATCTGCAACATTAAAGTGAAACTTTAGGCTTACATTTAAAATAAAAAAACCTGTTAAACCTGCTATGTGCTAAGTCCTAAGTGAGAGATATAAATGGGGAGAGAAACCAGGAAAGTATCTGAGAGATCTGAGGAAAAAGACTAGGAATTATATTGAAAAAATAAACCCCAAAGGAGAATTGGTACATTAAACTAAAGATATCGTCGAGGTGTTTAGAGGATATTACAGTAACTTGTATAATATCACCCCACATGACAATACAAATAAGTTGGGAGAGTTAAAAAAAGAGAAAAGCGAGACATATCTAATAAATGCAGGTTTGCCAAAACTTAGTGAAGTACAAATGAAGTTTTTAGACTTGGAGATTACGCAAGAAGAAATAAAAATATCACTGAAAAGCTTTAAGTCTGGGAAAAGTCCAGGACCAGATGGTTACATGGAGAGATATTATAAAAAATATAATGAATTGTTGATACCTAAAATGAAGATATATATGAACGCATTGGGGGGAGAGATGGAGATGAGGTGGGAATCCCTACAGGCTCATGTGGTATTGATTCATAAAGAAGGAAAGGATGAATCCCAGTGTGCAAGTTATAGACCTATCTCACTATTGAATACGGATACCAAGCTATATGCAAAGGTTTTGGCAAACAGGTTGAAGGATTTGATGCCCGATTGGATACATGAGGACCAGGTGGGCTTTGTCTCAGGAAGAGAGGGCAGGGATAATGGGTTGAGATCCCTATTGCTCATCCAGAATAGTAGAAAAGGGAAGGACCCGGTAGTGGTGATGTCTATTGATGCTGAAAAGGCATTCGACAAAGTAAGTTGGGGCTTCATGTTGGATACTTTAGAGGTGCTGGGGATAAGTGTTAGGATGAGAGAGTGGATAGGAAAGTTGTATAATGGGCCTTCCGCAGTAATAATGGTAAATGGTGAGAGGTCTAATCCTTTGGGAATGTCAGATGGTACAGGACAGGGGTGCCCGTTGTCTCCATTATTGGATGTCTTGTCTTTGGAGTCCCTACTGTCTACAATTAGGATGAATGTGGATATTAAGGGTATTCAGATAGGTGATAGAGAACATAAGGTGGCTGCATTTGCAGATCTCTTGTTTTATGTGGGAAATCCCAGGATAACACTCCCAAATTTAATGAAATGTTTGAGGGAATATGGGGAACTATCAAACTTGAAAATCAATATATCCAAGACGGAGATTCTGAACATTAATCTCTCAAAAAGTGAAAGAGAAAACTTAGAGAATTTCCTTTTAAATGGAAGAGTAGAGAGTTAAAGTATTTAGGAATAAAACTTACAAATTCATATCAGAATTTATATAAACTAAACTATATGGCTTTACTAAATGAGATAAAGTTAGAATTAAGGAAAATGGGAGGAGGAATCCTGACTTGGTTAGGGCGCATAAATTTGATAAAAATGATAATACCTAAAATTCTACACAAATTTCAAATGGTCCCCATCAAACTCCCGGAAGCTTACTTTAAGATAATTAAAAAAATGTTAAGATATATATGGAGGAATAAAAAACCTAGAATATCTTATGAAGTTTTGAATAGAACTAAAGAGAGGGGGGCTTGGGAGTGCCAGACTTTAAAAGATACTATAAAGCAGTAATTTTGTCAAGAATATTTGATTGGACACATAACCCAAGTGGGAAAAGTTGGGTTAAAATTGAAAATACACTGAGTGGTAGGATATTGAAGGACGTTGTATGGGTTCCTGCACAATATAGAGAATTAGATAACACTAGTTTGTACACTTTGAATGTCATGAGAGTTTGGGATGTAATGCACAAACAAATGGGATGGGAGTTTAACTCACAATTAATGCCGTTGAACACAATTTTTCCCTCCAGGGCAGGAGAAGACTGTGGGGAAAATGGATTAGAAAGGAAAACGCCCAGTTGAGAGACATAATGGTGGAGGGGGAATTGAAGTCACTTAAGGATTTGGAGAAGGGCGGTGGAGAGGTTTTCACTAAGATAGACGAATGGGGATATCACCAATTGAATCACTTTATTAGGAACCTTTCAAAACCCCTAAGATCTAGAAAAGAGTGGAATCTGTTTGAGAGACTGCTTGAATCAAGGGGAGATGGGAGACACGGAACAGCAAAGATATATAAAATTCTCACAGATTTAGACACAAATACAAAGCCAAAATATATAGTTAACTGGGAAAGAGATTTGGGAGTGGAGATTGATGAGGATAAACAGAGGAAAATATTTAGATTAGTTTACGAGAATATATCCATAAGAGAGGTGGAAATGAATTATAAGTGTTTGACAAGGTGGCATATCACACCGGAAGTGGAAAATTAGATGAGTGGTGAGAAATCGCGGTGGTGTTGGAGAGGATGTGGAGAGAGTGGCACATTGTATCATGTATGGTGGGGGTGCCCAAAAATTCAAGTATTCTGGAAGGAGATAGTGAAATTAATTAGGAGGATAACTGGAATTGATGTTGATTTGGAACTGGCGACTTGTCTCTTTCATTGTTCGGAGTATTCTGTGAACAAATATAAGGAGACGGGTATTTGGTACTTTCTAAATGCAGCAAAAGGATTAATACCCAGGTTTTGGCGGAAAGTAGAGGTGCCGAGGTAGGAAGACTGGGTGGAGAGAATCGATCAGATCTGTAGGATGGAAAAAATTATCTATATGCAAGAAGATCGAATGGGACCATATTACCTGAGATGGAGTAAGTGGGAGGAGTTCACATTAAAGTTGAATAGAAGTGAATAGATAATATAGTAAGAATATCTCTCTTATTTCTAATTAGAAGGGGTGAAAGTATTGTAGGGTAGGTGACGGGGAAGGTGGGGGGATTAGGGAAGTGGGGAGGGAAGTGGAAAAGGTGAATAGAAATGAATAAAAGTTATTTGTTGGTTTTATGTGATTAAAAATGTAATATGTATTTATCTGAAAAATGTAATAAATATCTAAAAAAAATTTTTACCTTCATGCATAGAATGCATGAAGGAAAAAAACCTTGAGCCTTTACATTTACAACCTCTTTAAAGTAATTTTAAAGTCTACACTTCTGTACTTTTTAATGCTTTCATAGCATTAAGGTTAAAAACCCAAATCCCAGTCCCACAAACGTCCTGACCTTGTCATGGCTGTTCGGTCCAAGCTCCATCAGTGCCACTCCCTGGATCCTCCGACACCGAGGGAAGTGGGAGCGGTAGGGCTTTATTATCACTTAAACTGCTGGGAGGATGGTGCAGCAGAGGGGGTAACCTGCCTGTGTGTGTTTTTTATGGACGCTCACAGCTCAGGTGAAGGAGCATGTATGGGTGCACATGGCTAGCTCAGAGTACCATCAAATGGGGTGCCGGGGACAGTGGCTATGGAACCACTGGCTACAGGAGCAAAGGGACATTTCAGAAGAGGACTACATACTGTATACTAAGAATGCATGAACCTCCTCTTTTGGGAATAAAAGTGATCTGTATCACTTTTTAAAATGTCAGTAGAGGATGCACCCACCCAAAGATTTATAATAGAAAAACTTGTATAATTAGTACTAATTACTAAATATAAGCGGAACTATGCTGCATCTGAGCACCACAAATCAAAAATGCTATTTAAATCATTATTTAAACTTCAAAGCACACTCCCACATCCATCCATGTCTCCATGCTTTATTTTGCTGACAAATAACTTTGAAAACCTCCCCTCTAGCATTTCTGGCCAAGGCTATCTTGAGTTGGGCAGAGGATTCGTGTAGCATTTACTTCCTGGAATCCATCGGTTCTTAGCTCAGGCATGCAGGGAGGAGGGTGTGCTTAGCTGAGCAAACCCCTCCTTCCCTCCTGGGATGTATGACATCATTTGCCTAGGCATAGGAACCAGGAAGTAACTGAAGAAATGTAAAAAAAAAAAAAAAAAGTTAAACATAAAGTAGATATAATATATCTTCCTGTCTATTTACTAATGTTAGCAGCATAAGGATTACAAATAGTCCATGTTGATTGAGAGAGTGAAGTTCCACTTTAAGTTAAAGCAATTCTAAAGAAATTTATTTTAAAATGACAAATATGTCATACGTACCTGCTCTGTGCAATGGTTTTGTACAGATCAGCCCTTATTCCCCCTGTTTTTGGGTCCCCAGCTGGTGCTTCTGGCCCCTCTCTCATGCCAAGTGCCCCCAGAGCAAGCCGCTTGCTCTTGGGGCACTCGTGCACGCTCGCTGCAGAGCAGGCCCTGTGTGTCCATTTGAGACACACAGCTCAGCCCTGTCCCTGGTTCTCTCCACACTGCTTGTGATTGACAGCATCAGAAGCCAATGGCTTTCACTGCTTCCTCTCTGTCCAGTGAGGAGAGAGTGAGCCATTGCTCTCATGCACATGCTGGGTTGAGATCGGGCTCAAGTTTTTTTTGTTTTGTTTTTTTTGTTTGTTTTTTTTGTTGTTTTTTTTTTACCTTAATGCATAGATTGCAAAAAGATATTTAAAAAAAACTTTGAAATCCTTTAAACCTGGTTCTAAAAAAATGTACAATGTCAACACTTGTCAATACCTTTTTTGTCTCCACCCTAACTCTATACACATGGTTTAATGGAGGTACACATTATGCTCTATGGCTGGATTTCCACTATAAAAGTGAAGTCCAAACAGACACACATGCAGCTCTGTATTCATTAATAGATCCTTTAAATGTATGTAGTGAAAAGCAATCCGTGTAAGTACACGAATGTTGACCCAGTATCTTGCAACCCCTGCACAGCATTGGCAAGCCTGGTGCAGGGAGGGGCAGCACAAGCAGCCAGTCGGTTGTGCTGCAGTACTCATGTGCTACCAAGAGGGTTGTAAGATAAGCTTCATCAGCTGTCTTTTTACTTTTGCTGCCTAGTCCACAGGTTCGGAAAAGAGCAGGAAATGTTGTTGACCTGCTGCAGATAAAAATCAGACCCCCTGCCCTGCCAGACAGGGCGGTGTTGTGTGGCAGAGCTGTTTAAATTGGATGGGCAGAAACCCAATTTCTCTGGATAGTAAATCGGCCCCTTAGTTTGTGTAGGAGACGGAAGTGCAGTCATAGCAACCAGATGCTGTTTTTCATGCACCCAGTACATCATGATCTCGTCTGTTATCGTTCCTCTAGATACTTGTGTGCATTAGATATAGGTTCCCCTGTGACTAGATAGGCCAAGTCATATAGTTCTTGGTTCAGCATGCAAAATGACAGGCGGCACAGTGTTTATTTTTGGTTCAATGTAGATTCTGTTTTTCCAAATCCTATGTGCAGGGGAAGCAAGGAACCGACTGAAGTGGGCAGATGGAAAAATTATCAAGAACGAGGTAGACATGCAGGTAATTTTTCATTTTTAACACGAATTTCCACATATGCCTTTCAGAGTATACAGGTTCTGATTTACACTACAGGTAAATGGAATGACATACATGTCATACACTCTGATCTCGATGCTTAGAATGTTATGACAGCGTTAGACAACTGAAGAACCTGCATCGGTAACTACATCTGTTTTACCCCCGGTTCACATATGTGCGGGCCGCGTTTTGCGCAGGCACGAGAGCCCATTCATTTGAATGGACTCCCGTGCCCCGTGACACGCAGGGAAGAACCTCCTGCACTACTTCTGAAAACGCAGCCCGCACGTGAACCTCTGTTCCCAGTACGGTTGTGTTTTCCAGTGCGGGTGGCATGCCATTAAAACTAATGGCACCCGCCCGTGGGTCCGCATTCCTCTGTGCGGGTGATGTGGCTGCACGGATTTTCGTGCGGATGCGCAGCCGCACCACCCGCACATATGTGAACCTAGCCTTCATGTATGTGTACTTTTTGTAATTAGTTGTAAAATTACAGTAAAAAAATGTATCTGATTAAAAAATGCATTTTAATTTTTGTTCAAATGATTTCCTTACACTGATTCTTGCTGTTCATTAAAGTGGAACTACACTGCATCTGAACACCACAAACCAAAAATACTGTAACTAATTTTTAATATTCAAAGCAAATTCCCTCACCCATCCATGTCTCCATGTTTTATTTTGCTGAGAAATAAAAAAGTTTCATGTAGCATTTACTTCCTAGAATCAATCTGCTCTTAGCTCAGGCATGCAGGCAGAGGAAGGTGTTCTTAGTTAAGAAAACTTCTGAAGACCCCTGGGATGTATGACCTAAAAACCAGAAAACTTAAAAATGTGTAAATAAATGATTAAAAAAAAGTTAAAACAAGTAAATAAATTATAATACAGGCGTACCTCGGTTTACAAATTTAATGCGTTCTTCAGGACTTTTCGTATTGCGAAAAATTTATAAACCGAAACGCGCTTTCCCATAGGAATGCATTGAAAAGCAATTTGTTCCGGAGGTCAGAAAAAAGTCAAAAGTTTTATCTGTTCAAAACTCTTTAAAGTGTAATTTAAAGGCATAAAGAGACATGATTAAAAAAAAAATGTAAATGCATTGAAAACCAATTAATCTGTTCCGGAGGTCAGAAAAAAGTTTTATCTGTTCAAAACTCTTTATAAAGTGCACTTTAAAGGCATAGTACTGTACAGGGACATGATTAAAAAAAAGAATTCGTAAATGCATTGAAACCCTATTAATCTGTTTGTATTGTGAAAAAAATGTGCAAACCGAGGCATTATTTTCAATGGATTTTCATTCTTAACCCAAAAATTACGTTATCCGAGGTGTTCGTAAATCGAGGTATGCATGTATACCTTCTCATTTATTTACTAATGCTGGCATCATAAGGATTGAAAATAGTCAATATTGATTGAGAGAGAAGTTACACTTTAAAGTGTATATAAATGCAAAACTAGTGCAGACATATCTGGCACCATCAGTAGGGATTTCACCCCCTTTTCAGTTCTAAAAGACCTCTACAATTCCCTAACCAAAGACCTTTCTATCTTCAGTCACATGACCACTTGGTCCCCTCCACCCCTCACCGCTCGGTGGGTTGGGGACAGAGACTGCAGATGATGCTTGGCAGCTTCCACCAACGTCATGGGCCAGTCATAGTGATGAGGGATGGGCTGTGGAAGAGCCACTGTCAATCAAAACATTCTTACTTACAGGCTCCCAGCTGTCTAAACCAGCCATAGATGGATCGAATCTCAGGCGGTTTTGCGGGCACCAGGCAAGATTTAATCCATCCATGGGCCGGCTGGTTGTACTGAAGTTGATCCATTGACTTTAGTACAACCAGGCTGTTGGGTTTTTCTCTTTTGGTCCCTGCCAGCGGCTATAGCCACCCTTGCATTCTGCTGGCAGGGAAGGCTCCTCACTGACAGAACACAATAGCACTGCAGGTGGGTTTTCCCCATCGACACAAATTTGTGTTGATGGGGAAAACCCACTGTGTTGATGGGGAACTAAGCAATTTTATTTCCTGCAACTTGTGGTTGTGTAATATATGGCCTGCTTTAGTCACTAGCAGCACTGCCTGACAGGGTGAATAAGACTTGGATCATGCTTACAAGTGGTGACTTGCGCTACAGACGGTAGACGAGTCAACAGTTCTTTGCCACCGCTAACATGCAAGTGGAAGTCATTGGAGTTTATTTATTAAAGCTGGAGAGTGCAAAATCTGGTGCAGCTCTGCAGAGAAACCAATCCGCTTCCAGGTTTTATTGCCAAAGCTTAACTGAACAAGAAGCTGATTGGCTACCGTGCACAGCTGCACCAGATTCTGAGTGAACTAGCTTTAGTAAATCTCCCCCACTGGCAGAATGAACAGGTAATTTTTATATAAACGTGTATCTATAAAAAGAAAGAGAGGGGGTACAATGTGACCTAGGAAAGACTTGGAGTGCCGCTCTAAGCAAGAAGGAAAAGTTTGTCCTTGCTCTCCAGGAATAAGGGTGCCAGTGCCAGGATGCACTCATCCAGAGAGTGTCAGACATGTAGCCGAAAGGGATGACGTAGAAGTAAGAAGTGGCCTCAGCCGTCAATGTTCTGTAAACCTTATGTCTGGTACAATTTACCCCACCTACCAGGGCTTGGTCATAGACCTCTATGACTAAGGCCCCCCGGTGGGCGGGGCAAAACATCAGTGGGCGTAGTTTGCGGCAGAGCGACGGCTGAGGCCGCTTCCTACTTTTACCTCACATTGGCTGGTCAGAGTTGCATCCCTTTTACCTAAAAGGCTTTAAGCACAAGATCATGTGAAACACGTTAACAAGTCCTGTATTCATGTCCTGGTGTTTAGTGTGTCCTATGGATCAATATATATATACACTATACTCCTCAATCCTCCAGTGTGCGGATGACCCTTCTTCCTGTTGCACCTAAAAGGCACACAATGTTTTATAGTTCAGCTAAAATATTGCTTTTGATGGTTTACATGTGCAGGAGACAGGTGCTCTTAATGTATACCTAAAGGCAAACTTTTTGATTTTTTTTTCCAGTTTAGTTTTGGATGGAATGCAGAGGGGATTAGAACCCCTGTCAGATCTTTATTGCTGTCTGTGCCCCACTGGGGAGATTCATCCTCTCTATTTGTCCTGGTGACCATTATCACAAAGTGGGGAAAAAAAACAACAAATTTTTGGTTAGTCAGCAGAATAGTAATAGAGGTGAAATCTTCCAATGGGGACATTGGTTCCTGTGACAACCAGGGATTCCCTTACTTTTTTGGACAGGAGGTGAAAAAGAAATCCTCCTTATCCAAATTGGGATAAACGTTCTGCCTGTAGTTCTACTTTCAAGTAGAAATGAGCACCTTTCGTGCCACTGCTCACTTAGTAAATAGCCCTAAACTATCCAAAACATTCTACCTTTTGGCCAAGGTACATTCTCTTCAGATTCCTCCATTGCCTTTGTCCTTTTTCTGCTAACCTTTGACCTTCTCCTCTGTTTTGTCCCCTCAGGTTCTACACTTGCTTGGCCCCAAGACAGAAGCTGATCTTGAAAAGAAACCCAAGGTATTTTGTTTATCAGCTGTAAACTGGTCATATTTGTGACCTCTCTTATGAAGGTCACATTGATGTACCCTAATCCAGCAGAACAACCAGTACGATCCTTGTACACGCCTTCAGGGGAGACAGGCTGTCTGCTGTCCTTGAGTAAATGGAGCTTCTAGATGTCACTGCTTATTTATTTTATTTCAAGTACTTGTATAGCGCCGTCAATTTACGCAGCGTATATATATATATATATATATATATATATATATATATATAATCTCACATTCACCACAGTCCCTAACCCTCAAGGGACATACAATCTAAGGTCCCCCTAACTCACATTTATACATACTAGGGCTAATTTAGACAGGAGCCAATTAACCTACTAGCATGTCATTGGAGTGCCCAGAGGAAATCCACGCAGGCACAGGGAGAACATGCAAACTCCAGGCAGGTGGTGCTGTGGTTGGGATTTGAACCGACAAGCAGAAGTGCTAACCATTTAGCCACTGTGCTGCCCTACTGCTTCTGGTTTAACTCATTACCCACTGATGTTAAATATGTCCTTGGTGGTAAGACTTTTAGGGTGGCAGACCTAGCTGTCAGGGACAAAGTGGACATTCAGGGCAATGTGTCGGTGCTCATGTAAAGCCAAACCTCCCACACCACCCACTATTAGCTCTTCAGTACGCCCTTGACTCTTCTGTCTTTACAGTAAAATACCTGGTGCTGGCAAGCAAGGGGGCCGGCATGTGTCCATGATGCTGTTTTCGTACCTAGCAGCCAGTTCCTAGGTTTGTGTACTGTCGTGTGAATGGAAGGGGGGGGTTGCATTACTACTTCCACTAAATTCCTACACCAGCTGTGACACTGGGTGATTGCTGCAGAGGAAGGAAGGGTCGGGGATTTGCTAACAAGGTTAGTATTTACACTAACAAATGAGTGAAATGACAGGGTCTCTTTAAGGCGAACCCAACATTATATGTCAAGCCAAGAACATGGTTTCAAACTTTGAATAGCTTAGGAAGCAACCCTGTATGGTTTCTACCTCTGTCTGGGGCTCTGTTCAAGTAGAAGTTCACCTCTTGGGTATTTTTTTTTTTTTCTGCAGGAGCCTGGAAAGTTTTGTACTCGCGATCATTGGATGGTGAGTGCAATGTTAGGCTCCTGAAGGCAAGCTCTACAGCTTTCAGCCCATACCTGTTTACAGGCTGTCAGTTTGAAAGCTACAGGGCTTGTGAATGAACTACAGTGGTGCGTATCGGCACCCTTGCAGTTCATTGAGAACTACCAGCTGTCTGCTGCAGTGGAATTTGGGACTTGTAGTTCAGATTGCGGTCACTGGGCGGATTGGGGTGGGAGGAGGGCACTACTGACGCATGTTACATCCTAAATATGCGTGCAACATGCTCAAAAAGGTGACCTTTAAAGATATTTCCCTTTGCTATATAAAACATATTATAAATCTCTCCTAAAGAGCCCTGGATAACGTGGAAGAGGATAACACTATGGTATTCTTAAAAATGTTTTCTTTCCCCCTCCTCCTGCCTAACCTGTATAGAACAAGATCTGTGTACTTATTCTTAATCCGCTGCAGTCCTGTAACGTGCTCTTGCAGCTCCTGCTCTCCTGTGTTATGCAGCTGCTGCTTGGGAGAGGAACATTGACAATGGCTTGACCATGGGAACCTACAGGTGATGTCAGCATGCCTGGAATTTCCAACCAATGGAGCTGCAGGATCACATGACTGGAGTAGATTGGTCACATGATTCTGCAGCTCTATGTAAGGGAATGCTCAACAGCTGTGAATTCTGGGAATCTTGACGTCACCTATTGGCTCCCATGGCCCAGCCATTGTCGGTGCTCCCTCCTCCCTGCAGCATCTGCTTGCTGACACAGGGAAGCTGGAGCTGTGGGATCACATGACTGGACTGGATTAAAAATAGGCAAGTACACAGATCTTTTTTTTGTATACAGGTTAGGCAAGATGGGTTGGAGGAGAAGGGAGGGAACATTTTTTAAGAATAGTTAAGACACTGGCTTTTCTTTCACTTTAAAACCAAACAGAAGATCTAATCCCTTTTCTCTTTTCAAAACCTAATGCTATACATTCTTTAAAAGTGTAAAATTCAACATAAGGCCTCCTCCACACGCCCATTTAACTGCATCCACCAGATTCCAGTGGCCAAAATCTGCAGGATCTTGGGACTATAATGGCAGGTGCATGCAAATAGCAGCGGCCCCTCAGCCTATACAAAGTATTGACAGGCTGACAGCTGCCAGCGCTGTTTGCATGTAGCTGTTCACCAAGTCCTTGGGGGTCCGAGCCTGGATGCAGTCGGATGCATCCAGGCTTGGACACCCATTCCTGACAGCAGTTACCTGCTTGGCGTGTGGCTACATGCAAGAAGAGATGGTCACTGTCAGTACTTTGTATAGGCCAGGTGTAGACAACCTTTTGGAGGTTGATCTACCTGGACAACATGGAGGACAGCAAAAATCCCTGGGGAGGGGGGCGGGGGTGACTTGAGGACGTCCAGCATTATTCTACGATTTTCTCCCCAGCCTAACTGCCCCTGACCGCCCAGCTTTTTCAAACATGGAGGCTTAGCATCCCATGTGGCTGTTACCCTGGGCGGTCTGTAAGCAAATACAGGATTGCCCACTAATCCAAATAGACATCCACCCATTAAGACATTTTCATTTTTACATAGCCAGCCCACTGCTTGCATCAGGACTGAGGGCTTTTGAAAAGAGCACTCAGGCAGGGTGCTGTGATGTTTTGAGTAAGCTCTATACAACACCTTCAGACCCCTTACACCAGCCATGATCTGACTGCATCACCTAGAGAAGCATAGAGGCTCAGTGATTGTCACTAGGTAAAAAATAAGTTATGTAATGAAAACCGGTTTTATTTAAAAATGTTATTAGCATATTGATGAGAAGGGAGCCAACATAAAAACAGGTTCAAGTTCCGTTTTTAAATGTCCTTCTTTAAGTCAAACATTCATATGTTTTTATTGTAAACTAAACATTGGCTGGTAATTTTAGGCACAAAGAGAGGGTTGGTAACAGAATGTTCTTAGCAGTACCTTGCTGAACACGGGGATTTGAACCAGAGGTGTAATGACTCCTTACAAAGACTCCCAATAGTACAGTGCCACCCAGTGGTCATATGGTGTCACTGGTAAATTGACCTTTGAACTGTTGAAGAATAAAGCCAAACTTTTTTTTTTTTTTTTTTTTTTTTTCTTTTTGGTCAGAGTGGAGTTGGATTAGAACACCTATTAGATTTTTATTGCTGTCTGTGCCCCCCCAGTTAAGGAGATTTTACCCTTTGTTTTTCCTGTTTACCATTTTCAGTGAAAGTAAGGGAAAACCCCAAATTTTGGGTTGTCCCCAGAACAGTAATAGAGGGAATTTTCTAATGGGGGCACTAGTTCTGGTAACCCAGGGGTCCCCAAGGAATTGCCTTAATTTGCGGGGAATTCCCTAATTTCCTATTTTGGCTATGGAACAGAAATTGATGGGAAATCTCCCCAATGGGACATAGAAAAATTAAAACAATGGTTTATGACCCTCCCTTACTCTTTCCAGAATGAAAAAAGTGCCTATAGTTCTACTTTAATTTTGAAAGTGTATGTCTGGGGAAAAATGGAAACCAAATTATATTCAGTACAATCTGGTAATACGTGAATATTTTCCCAGGTTTTGTCTCTTTAAAAATGCTGCAAGTAAAGAAAGGTGCATGTTGAACGTTCAAGAAATCCGGTGAGCTCCTAACATGTATGCACTGACAAGGCAATGTTGTATTGAAATCCCAATCAGTGCCTAGTGCTCCGCCTGAGTTCACCATTGTCCAATCAGAAAATGCTTTGCATTTTTTTAATAAATGCAAAGCATTCTCTAAATGGTAGCACAGTGGCTAAATGGTTAGTACTTCCGCCTGGCAGTACTAGGGTCGTTGGTTCGAATCCCAACCACGGCACCACCTGCCTGGAGTTTGCATGTTCTCCCTGTGCCTGCGTGGGTTTCCTCCGGGTACTTCGGTTTCCTCCCATACTCCAAAGGCATGCTGGTAGGTGAATTGGCTCCTGTCTAAATTGTCCCTAGTATGTGTATGTATGAATTTGAGTTAGGGACCTTAGATTGTACGCCCCTTGAGGGTTAGGGACCTTAGATTGTACACCCCTTGAGGGTTAGGGACCTTAGATTGTACGCCCCTTGAGGGTTAGGGACCTTAGATTGTACACCCCTTGAGGGTTAGGGACCTTAGATTGTACGCCCCTTGAGGGTTAGGGACCTTAGATTGTACGCCCCTTGAGGGTTAGGGACCTTAGATTGTACACCCCTTGAGGGTTAGGGACCTTAGATTGTACACCCCTTGAGGGTTAGGGACTGATGTGAATGTACAATATATATGTAAAGTGCTGTGTAAATTGACGGCGCTATACAAGTACCTGAAATAAATGGTACATATGCCCAGCAACTGGCCTCTTCTGTTCAGAATGCAGCAGGGCAGCCGCTCTATACAAGTCACAGAAGGAAGGTTGATGCAGAAATCGAGCAATTTTTCCTTTCTGCAATCCGTAGTGGAAGGAAAGAAAATTGCATCATCTATGGGCTATTTAAATTTTCAAGCAAGCTCCTAACAGTGTTGTCAGCTCACTACAGGAAGTTAAGAACTCACTGGATTTCTAGCAGAATCAATGAGTAATTTTCTGTGCTTGCAGCATTTTATAAAGAGTAAAAAAAATGAGAATGTGTATTGCAAAGAGTACTGAATTGTTTTTCCTTTTTGTTAATCCTGAAACATCCTCTTTATACTGCAGACCTCCAGTGACTCATTAACTTGCCTTCTATTTCTTTCTTTATTCAGTAAAAGCAAATAGTTGCTGGGGGTCACAGCTCACAAGGGCTGTGATTGGTCCAGCACTGTCACATGCTCCCTTAGCCCTGGAAATACCATGTATTTCTTTCAGTTCTTGATGGTAAATTAAGCTGCGGAGACTTAAAGGATGGCTGTTGCTTTCTCCTAAATGGGTAAAGTACAGGTTTTTTTTTTGGTTTTTTTTGGTTTTTTTTGTTTTTGTTTTTTTTAACCCCTTGGCGCCGGCGCCTCCCGGCCCTTTAAGGGTTTCAGAAGACGGGGGGTGGGGTTTTAGGGCCATGTGACCGCCGTGATTCACCGTCACGGCGGTTACATGATCGGGAAAGGTCCCGATCGAAAGAGGAGATCGGGACCTTTCCGTGAGTACCGGACATGTGTGCTGGGAGCGGGCAGGGCACATTCTCTCACCACGTATGGGTTTTTTTTTTTTTTTTATTGCACACAAATGTGCAGCCGCTCAGCGTCTAGGCCCAGACGCCGGGAGGCCGCACATTTGTGTGCCGCCGGCTTGAAGAGGTTAAAAACCAAATTCAGAAAAACTTTAGGTAAAGCACAGAAAAATATCCAGTGTTTAAAATGCTTACTTGCAGTGTTTTTTTCCTTATATAAATAATTTTGTACTCACTTGCAATGTGCCTTTTTGAACTCTAGCAGATTCAACTACTCCAGGAAATGTCAGCTCCCTAGCACACCCAGCTCCTTAAATGTCACAGCTCACTCCTCTTCTGGGAGAGTCCAGTTACTGTTTATGCTGACCCAGCTCCTTAGCCCCTCCCCTCACCTCCCGACATAACTTTTTATATATCTGTTGGGGCAGAATTGAATGGGAATGCACTTGAATGACAGCTCTAAGTCTGCTGGAGCTGTCGATGTGAAATCCAAGATGGCAGGACCTAGTAGCAGTCTCAGGGCTTTTAGAGGTTTACACAAAGGGAGGCTCTTACGGGTAAATAACATGCCTAAAATACATTATAACACACATATAATCTGAAGGGAAGATTGTTGTTGACATGGTCTGATGACAGGGTCTTTTTAAAGCTGTCTTTTATTTACAAGCCTGTCCTGTAATGGTTGGTTATTGCTGCACAAAGCAAAAAAAAGGCTTATGGCTGTACTTGTAAAGGGCTGTAAGATAACTGAACATGCATAAAGATCCGGTGTTACAGTCCTGTTGACAGATATATAGTTTTCTGTTCTTCTACATCAGCCATTCTCAACTAGGGTTCCATGGAACAGTAGGGTTCCTACAGATGTTTCTAGGGGTACCTTGAGCTGTGGTTGATTGACCCCCCCCCCCATTTGATGATACTTTCATACTTCCAGGACCAATGCCACTTGGCATAGCCAGCTTTAGGATACCAATGATCTATTTAGCTGTCTGTAAGGGTGGCACTCCACTGGCCAACAATATTATAGGGCATATTTGACACTGACTCCAATGAATTGGTTTTAGCAGGGGTTCCCCATTACCTAAAAATCATTTCAAGGGGTTTTTCTGGAGTAGTACATTTGAGAGAGACCCTTCTACATAAAGGACATCCTCTAAGGTTAGGTTCACATCTGTGCGGGAGGTGCCGCTGTGGATCCGCATGAAAATCCGTGCATCCGCACCACCCACACAGAGGAATGCGGGCCCGTGGGCAGGTGCCGTTCTAATGGCACGCCTCCCGCACTGGAAAATGCAACCGTACTGGGAACCGAGGTTCCTGTGCGGGCTGCGTTTTCAGAAGTGCAGGGACTTCTTCCCTGCGGGGCACGGGAGTCAATTGGCGCAGGGACTACTTCCCTGCGGGGCACGGGAGTCCATTGGCGCAGGGACTACTTCCCTGCGGGGCACGGGAGTCCATTGGCGCAGGGACTACTTCCCTGCTGGGCACGGGAGTCCATTGGCGCAGGGACTACTTCCCTGCTGGGCACGGGAGTCCATTGGCGCAGGGACTACTTCCCTGCGGGGCACGGGAGTCCATTCAAATGAATGGGCTCTCGTGCCCGCGCGGCCGCCTTTATGTGAACAAGGGGTAAAAATGGATTTTCTTTGAAGACAAGACACCTCATGGCTCAACAAAAGCACTTTTTATGTGTTTGTTTAGGCCGCAAAGCAGAAAGTATCGGAAACTGAGAAAAAAAACAATGAAGTTCTGAATGGTGAGTCATTTTTTTTTTGTATTTGTTTGTTTTTTTGTTTGTTTGTTTTTTCCCTTGACAATTTCTTTGTTTTCTGGACTCTCATTGCTGCAAGTATCGGATGAAAAACTCACCACGTCCCATTAGCATGCTCAGGGCTCTCAGTCATCACATGCCTGGCATTCTTGTTCAGTTGCTGCCTTGAGTCTGGTCAGTTACAACCTGCATAACGTGCTACTCAAATATTTACCTCCTCGGCGGCGCGGAGGAAGAAAACTTCAGCTCGCATTGTCTTTTATCAGTCACTGGCATTTGGTGGGAATGTGGCATTGAGGCTTGTAATTCGAGAGGGTGTCGGATGTTTTGTTTCACGGTTGACATGTGCGTGTGGATGCAGTCTATGCTGTTGAGGCGGTTGTAGCCTTCCCGCGCAGGTAAAGGTGGCAAAACGTGTTCTATTAGTTGTAAAACGTGAGAACAGTAACCTGGTTCAAGGAAGCTGAACTTTGGGGAAAAAAAAAAAAAAACAATCATACTGTATGCGTTGCTCGTTTATAAAATATCACTCCTCTGAAAACTGTGTAGAGCAGAAATTTTGGACCCAAAGCAAACAAATACCTGCAGCTAAAACCTCTCTAAATCCAAGAACAAAAAATGTAATATATTGCAGCTTACCAGTCCTTAGATATGGTGGATGCATTTAGTTTTTCTGTTTTTTTGCTTTGTATTTGTTTGTTTTTTCACCCTTTTATTTCCATCTGGTGATCTAGCCGTTAATGTACCTTTTTAGTCCAAGGGTGACAACACTGAAGTACTGAGAGCCTGTCACTCTTGGTGCCGTTAGACACTAGCCTTCATCAAGTCTTAACACGCATCATTTTATTATGATTCTGTTAACTTTTAACCCCTTCATGCCTAAGGGTAAAACAAATCTTAATGCCTAAGAAAACTCCTCCAAGTTTGACATGTTAGTAAAACCGTACATATTTATTTATTTCAGGTACTTATATAGCGCCGTCAATACACGCAGCGCTTTACATATATATTGTACATTCACATCAGTCCCTAACCCTCAAGGGGTGTACAATCTAAGGTCCCTAACCCTCAAGGAACGTACAATCTAAGGTCCCTAACCCTCAAGGGGTGTACAATCTAAGGTCCCTAACCCTCAAGGGGCGTACAATCTAAGGTCCCTAACCCTCAAGGGGCGTACAATCTAAGGTCCCTGACCCTCAAGGGGCGTACAATCTAAGATCCCTAATTCACATTCATACATACACATACTAGGGCCAATATAGACATGATCCAATTAACCTACCAGCATGTCTTTTGGAGTGTGGGAGGAAACTGGAGTACCTGGAGGAAACCCGCACAGGGAGAACATGCAAACTCCAGGCAGGTGGTGCCGTGGTTGGGATTCGAACCAACGACCCTAGTACTGCCAGGCTGAAGTGCTAACCATTTAGCCACTGTGCTATCACAACTTCTTTGTGATTCCAGGTGGATTATACCTTTAAAGGAAAAGTGGCCCAGAATAGTATAAAAAAAAAAAACTTTTTCTTTAATTTTTAGGTTTAATTTGAGGGTATGTACATCAAAATTGGAGGAAGGGTTTAGGAAATACGGATCTTAAGAGTAGCCATCCCCCTTTTTTCAGGGGAGCAAAGTAATCGGACAATTGAGTCTTAGATTGTAAGCTCCAAGGAGCAGGGCCCTCCTAATCCTCGTGTATTGAACTGTATTGTTGCTGTATTGTCTCCCGTTATATTGTAAAGTGCTGAGCAAACTGTTAGCGCTATATAAATCCTGTATAATAATAATTGATTAAAGCGCTGTTTCATGGCCAGGTGTGGGCTACTACTTTATTTCTTCATCAATTAAGCAGGTAAAAGGTCTCAAGTTGATTCTCTGAGTGTGTCACTTGCATTTGGAATCTATTGCTGTGAACATAAATCATGCAGTCAAAGGAGCTGTCCATGCAAGTGAAACAGACCATTGTAAGGCTTCAAAAATTAAATCCATCAGAGAGAGCAGAAGCATTAGGAGTGGCCAAATCAACAGTTTGGCACATTCTGAGGAAAGAACAACGCACTGGTGAGCTCAGCAACATAAAATAGGCATGGACGTCCACGGAAGACAACAGTGGTGGATGATCGCAGGATCCTCTCTATGGTAAAGAAAAACCCATTCACAAAATCCAGATAAGTGAAGGACACTCTCCAGGAGGCGGGCGTATCATTGTCAAAGTCAACAATCAAGAGAAGACTTCATGAGAGCAAATACAGAGGGTTCACTACAAGTTGCAAATCATTCATAAGCCTGAAGAATCGAAAAACCAGACTAGACTTTGCCAAAAAACATCTTAAAAAAAAAAAAAAAAAAAAAAAAGCCAGACCAGTTTTGGAAAAACATTCTTTGGATGGGTGAAACTAAGATTAATCTGAACCAGAATGATGGGAAGAACAAAGTGTGGAGAAGGCTTAGAACAGCTCATGATCCAAAGTACACGTCATCTGTAAAACATGGAGGCAGTGTGATGGCATGGGCATGCATGGCTTCCAGTGGCACTGGGTCATTGGTGTTTATTGATGATGTGACAGAAGATAGAAGCAGCCAGATGAGTTCTGCATTGTTTACAGATATACTGTCGGCTCAGATTCAGCCAAATGCAGAAAATTTAATTGGACGGCACTTCACAGTACAGATGGACAATGATCCAAAACACACTGCAAGAGCAACCCAGGAGCTTTTGAAGGAAAAGTGGAATATTCTGCAATGGCCGAGTCAATCGCCTGATCTCAATGCCATTGAGCATGCATTTCACTTGCTGAAGGCAAAAATAAAGGCAGAGAAACCCACAAACAAAGAAATGAAGACGGCTGAAGTTAGAGCCTGGCAAAGCATCAGAAAGGAGGAAACCCAAACTTTGGTCATGTCCATGGGTTCCAGACTTCAGGCAGTCATTACCAGTAAAGGATTCTCAACAATATATTACAAATTATAATTTTATTTATGATTATATGCTTTTGTCCAATTACTTTTGGTCCCTTGAAAAAAGGGGGGATGGCTACTCTTAAAAGCTGTAATTCCTAATTCCTCCAATTTGGATGTACATACCCTCAAATTAAACCTGAGAGTGCGCACGTTCAGTCCATATTCATTATATAACTATAGTTTGAATATGTTTTGGTAAATACCTGAAAAAAATCTAAAATTGTGCCTGTCCAAATATATATGGACCTAACTGTATATATGAAGTGAAGTGCCTGGCCTCGGGTCATACAGAGATGAAACCAATCTCCCTACATATGTTGTGCCGGTTTATCTGCATCATCCATATAAAACTCAATAGACGGAAAGCATTTTTCATACTCGCATAGCAGGAGGTGGGGAGCTGCAGTTGCACACTTTTGCCCTGATAGCTGATTGGAGAGAAAAGACCCCCCCTCCCCCCCCAAACTTCACACAGGAACAGAGCTGAGGTTGTCAATAACAGGCTATGTGCTGAAGGTCCCTCCCCTGTCACCTTTTTTCTCTTGGTGTCAGATTAGGAGACAGCAGAGAGAAATTATACTTAGTTCTCTGGAGAGAGGCAAGTAAACACTAAAGAAATACATGCTTTGTTCAGCTTTCTTGTTTGAGCTTTTACTTCCATTTTAGTTAATCAACTGCCAGGATCAACAGGTAATACATTCATACCAGGGAAGCTCTGGAAAAAAATAGATATCCATCCTTACATGAACCAAATATCTAGAATGCTGTAGCTACAAGGCCAAAAACATTTTTGAAGAAAGGTTGTAGGGGATATGACTGAGGAAATTCAGAAACCTTTTAAAGGGCGATGGCTAACAATAAAGTACTTTTTAAGGTTGAAAGATGTAAAGTGCAGTAGTTCGGGTTTAGTAATTGCCAAATACGTGTTCTGGACAAATGAGGTTTCACTTTCACAGATCTGATGGACGTAAGATCCTGAAAGACATTTGGCACTAGCCCTCTGTAATCATCTTTCTACAAAGAAATGGAAAGCCATCCTTATTGCAGAATTGAAGTGGTTGAAAACCCTTGCAATATACCCAGTGAAGGGACTGCCGTCGTGATGCACAGAGATGAAATCACTCCTCCTACATAAGTTGTACCTATTTATCTGCGGACATTTCTTCCCTTTTTTATTATTTTTAAAACACACAGATCAAAGGATTTTTTTTCTCAGCTGCAGCTGTAAGCGGGGATCTGAAGTTTCGCAGTGCAGGTCTCACTGAAGTGAGCTCCAACGGGTACCCGAATTTGACAGATACCCGCTCCCACCTAGGCGATCAGAAACGGAAGTTGTCGTCCTACCCTCCCTCCCCAAAGTCTTGTTGGACAGGTGACAGGCCTCGGAGGACGATGGGGCCATTCAGGAAGCGCAGCGCTACTCGCGCATGCGCAGTGGGCACCCGGCTGTGATGCCGCAAGCTGTCACAGCTGGGTCCCCACACTAAAGATGCTAGCGCCTGGAATACGGAATGGCAGGTGAAACTTACTACGGTGGGGGAAACGCGGGATCGTGGGACAGGTGAGTGGCTGTTTTTTTTTTTTTTTTAAAGTCAGCAGCTACAGTTTTTGTAGCTGATTGACTTTATTTTTTTTGCAGAGTGAGTGGAACTCCGCTTTAAGGTAAAAAGGAACCTGCTGGCCTACGTTCAAACCTCTGTTAAGTCTGTGGAGTTTTAATTGGTAGCTCTAGTTAGATAATTGTTTATTCTAACAATCTTAAGATGTGTTAGCTGGGTGTGATTTCTTAGAATGTCAGCCGTGTTTTCACTGTAAGTATACATCCAGCTTAATTTTCATTTATATTAATAGTACATTTGCAAAGCTGCGTCATAGGATAGCGTTTAAAATTTCTGCATTAAAGTTACTGGTCATAGAGAATGGTGAGGTGAGTTCATGCCAGGGGCGGACTGACAGCTCATGTGGCCCCCAGGCAATAGGCTATCATGGGGCCCCTGTGTTCTTGCCCAAACAAAAAAGCCTATGAAAAAGGTACTAGGGGCATCTCATGGGGCCCCCTACTGACCCCGGGCCCTCGGGCAGCGCCCGAGTTTCCAAATGGTCAGTCTACCCCTGGTTCATGCCCAGACATAGATTCAGCTAAGAAGCTGTCCTCCTTTTCCTTCTGAGAAGGAGAGCGCATCAGACCTCCATATCTGAGGTCTCGCAGAATGTGATGTTAATTGGGATCACAAAAAAATAAGCACAGGAATGATTTTCCTGTCCTGCCAGCGCTTAACAGCAGTTATTATGACGATCCAAAATGTGAGGTGATAAATATAGAACTGGCTTCATCTTCTGTTAAAATATGCATGATTACAAAATGCTAGTACTTTGAATGACTAAGGGAAATGGACTGTACTGTCCTTTTTATAAGACTCACTTTAAAAATTCTTGAGAACACCCCTCATATTTTAGTAAACCGTCAACCTTTGTACTCTTTGTACTCTGTATACATACAAGTAAATTCTTTCATTTGAAATGTGTATTTCTCTTCCGTAAAACAAATGTGCACAAATCGCATTCTTGAACTGGCTATCACTGGGAGGAAGGGGGCAAATTGCTCCAGATGTGAAGTGTAGTCACCTAGAGCAGCCTTTCTCAACCAGGGTGCCTTGGCAAAATGTCCAAAAAATTGCCCAAAACTTGTATACAAGCCAGTGAGTGGAAGAAGCCTGCCTTTTAGTTACACAAAGCCACAGATTTTCATAGTGCACCATTACAACCTTCTAGCTACAGGCGTCTTGACCGCCAATAACCTCATCAGGTAAGGAGGTTGTCAGCTGCCTGCACAGCATCCTAGTTTGATCATCCCCTACCTCTCTCTGTGAGTGCTGGGGTCACATTAGCTCAGTGATAAAGAAAAACTGAGGGAGAAGAGAACAATGGAATACTAGTCAGTTCCGGTGTGCAGAAGTGTATTTGCTTTGAAAGAGTAAATCACCTCCAATGTTGGGTGGCCTACATTTTGTAAAGGGTGCCTTTTACTGAAAAAAGGTTGAGAAACACTGACCTAGAGGAGCATATACAGGGGATGCACTACATGATTTGCTGGTGTGAAAGTGACGACATGTTTCACATCGAAAGCGGAAGTGATTTAACATTCTTCTGCTTCCGCTGTGTGATGAGACACCTAGCTAACAGGTGGGAAGACTCACTGTGTGCGCTACTAGTAATATGGAGTCATGGGAAGGGGCGCAAGCATAGCTCTCATGCCTGCCGAGTGAACGGCACACATCCGGCACCCCCCCCCCGGCCACCTGAGATGCTGTCATTGAAGTCTGCCTGCTACGGGCGAGCCTGAGGTGGACAGGTGCATAGCGGAGCAGGGAGTGTTGCGGTGGCCGATGGTCACCAAGGGAAAGGAGACCTGGCGGAGAAGTGAAGGAGTCACATGATTGGTCAGGTGACCTGGAGTAGAGCCTGGAGCCGAGGTGCCGGAGAGAGCAGCACAGATCCGCTCTGTCCCATCCCTAAACGGGCCATTGGCTTGGACCCTGAGCAGAGCGTCAGACCCCCTATTGGGAAAGCGGAGCCTGACTGGTGACAGCGGCAGTAAGTGGCACGGGGGGAGCACGAGATGGATTTGGTCACAGGACATAGAGATCCGAGGAGGAGACTGATGGCACCGGGAGCCCACCTCACACAAAGTATAATCCAGCAATTGACGAACAGCCAGTGTGAATTACATACAGGACTGGTTAAATACCCGCATGGGGCTTTAAATCCCCAAAACTGAACTTTTGTGTATACCTGTATGTTACAGTGGAGGCTGGAAGCACCGAGGACATAACATTAGTGTTTGTGGGCCCGCAGAAGAAGTGGATGAGATGGTGTACTCAGGACTTAAGCTTAAAAGGGAACCTGTATTTGGTACTGAAACCCCCCCCCCCCCCCGTACACTTTGAGTATTATGAAGAGTTGATCTGTTAAGAGAGGGGGAGCGAAAACCCCTCAGGTGAATTTAAATACAAGTACAATAAAAAGTACATGCCCTTACAGGAGAAAAGCCCAGAAGAACTAACCCAAGAAAGATACAGAGAAGAAAATCATACTGAAGACCAGGGGAGATGATCTTTTGGGGTACTGGACAGAAACCAATTGAAAGAAATCTTAAATCTTGCAAGTGAAAGTCTATAAAACGAAATGGCGCTTTTACACCATGACATGGGAAAAGCCCTATCACGAGTTGAGGAAACGGAAGGGAAATTGGAAAAACAAGCACAAGTAATTAATAATTTAGAAGAGCACATAGAGGCAATGAAAAAAGAACACAATGTTATTTTATAAAATAGAAACCCAGGAAAACAGAGAGAATAACTTAAAGAACAGAGGTTTACCACAAATGGCACAAGGAGATGATCTAAGGGACATTACTAGAAGATTGTTTAACCCAATAATGGGAAGGAAAGAGACAACATCTAAAAATAGAGAGTGCATAGGATAAGAAGACCCCAAAAAATTACATCAGACATTCCCAGGGACATGATAGTAAGGTTCCACCACTATGAAGACAGAGAAACTATTTAGAAAAAGCTATGTGGGATCCTAGATATAAAATATGGTGAGACAAAAGTGCAAATTTTTACAGACAGAGCTCAAGAGACACTAGTCAGAAGAAGATCCCTGAGACCACTGCTAGATCAAATGAAGAGTAAAAATATTTGTTATAATTGGGGTTTCCCAGCATGCCTGATCAGGTGGAGAGATGGGAGATTAGTGAAGTTGAGATCCCCAGAAGAGCTAAAGGACTTCTGTGTAAAATTAGATTTAGTTATTGGATATGGAGGGGTGGATGGTAGAAAGGAAAGAGAAAAATGGATCAGTTGAGGAAAACTGGTAGAGTGTTTCTAGAAAGAGGGCGGTGGGGGGAGAGGTGAGAGGATTTTTTTTTTTTTTTTTTTCTTCTCTCCCGTAGCCCTGCCTCCATCAGATAATGTCTCTGGGATAAATTCCTTCCCTTGATAGACCGGCTAAAGGGGGGGGGGGGCTTTTGGAATGAGGTGTTTGGTAGACAGGACAGAGAATTATATCCAAGAAGACAGGGCAGGTGGGGGTAAAGTGAAGGACTGGGTATTAGGGAGGCCAAACATGCTGCCAGCGTCAGACCAAAATATGAGAGATCAAGGTCTAAAGGGGTGTACATGCTTGGAGTCTTACCCAGAAGAAGGAATCACCTGGAACTATGGGTCACAGTTGATTCAAAGACAAAGTCTTTGGGAGGAGGGAGGGGTGAAGGGGAGGGGATGGGGGAGATGGGTGGAAAGGGATCGGGAAGAAGGGAAAAGAGGGTAAGTCCTCTTGTTGAAAAAATTAGTTCACTTTTACCCCTACAAAGGATGCATAGAGGAAAGCAGCCAAATAGGATGAAGGAATATGACAAAAAAGACAAAGTATTAAGGGAGATACATCAACGATCTATTGAGGTGGTGTTTCTTCAAGAGCCACATATATCCCAGGACTCAAATATCAAGCTATATTCTAGAGAGTTACCAATTTGGTATTATGCAGATTTTCCAATAAGAAGGGGGGAGATAGGGTTTGGAAAAAATATAAAATTTGAAATACTGAAGACCGTTACCTATTTTTAAGAGGAAAATTACAGGGAAGAGAATGTACCCTAGTAAATATTTATTGCCCTAATGAAAACCCGATTGATATATTTGAATGGAATATTGGCTAAACTTATAGATTTCAAAAGGGGTAGTATGATTGTAGCAGGTGATTTTTTAATTTTTGCATGGACCCAGAGATGAATGCCTCAACATGCTTGCAAAGAGGAGATAGGAGCCTAAAGAACATTAAAAAAAAAAACTTACATCATTGTTAGTTGATGGATGCCTGGAGGGTTAAACACCCAAAGGAAAGAGGCTATACCTTCTCTACGGCGCATAGGATGTATTCAAGACTGGATTATATATTGATTGAACATAGACTCTTTCAGTCTCTGATGAAAACAAATATAGAAGTAATGTCTATATCAGACCGTGCCCCTGTCAAAATGAGACCGTTTGGAAGGGAACAGAATAAATTTGTGGCGTTTAAATGAGTCCATATTACAAAACCCGGAAGTTGAAATAAGAGTAAAACCGGAAGTAGACCAGTACTTTGAGTTAAATGAATCCAAGGAGGTTTCTATTGCCACGATATGGGAAGCACATAAAACCTATATTAGGGGTATACTGATCGCAATGGGGGCGGAGATAAAAAGAATTAGGAAATTAATGGAAGAACTATACCAGCTGGAACAACTACATGAACAGAAAATGACTATAGAATTACAACAAGAGATAATATTAAAAAGAGAAGAGTTGAAGGAATCTCTGGAACAAGGAAGATTTTTAATGGGGTTTCGAAGGAAAGATATCGGTGGGGGAATAAACCAGGGAAATATCTGCTGAAGAAGTTGAAAGATAATTAAGAAATGTTTTATAGATAAAATAAAAAATTAAAAAGGTGAAATGGTATATTCAACCACTGATAATGTGAACACATTCCAGAGGTACTATAGCGGTTTATCTGGAGTAGAAGGGAAGACCCAGGAAGACTGAGGAGGAGAGGAAGAAAAGGAGGCAGACTTATCTGAACGAAACCGGTTTACCTAGATTAGATAAAACTAGACTGGCAGCTTTGGATAATCCAATATTAATAGAAGTTAATTTAGCATTAAAAAGTACAGCTGTAGGAAGGAGTCACGGACCTGATGGGTTTACTGTAAGATACTATAAGAAGTTTAAAGAAAATCTAGTCCCTAAACTATGTTCATATATGAACGCACTAGGGGAGGAGACAAAGATGAGGGAGGAATTATTACAGGCATATATAAACGTAATGCCCAAGGAGGGGAAAGATTGGTCTGTGTCCCAGCTATAGACCCATATCTTTGCTGAATTCTGACACAAAATTATTTGCTAAGATACTAGCTACTAGGATGAAAGAGTTGATGTCCGACTGGATACAGTTAGACCAAGTGGGATTTATTTCAGGTAGAGAGGGAAAGGATAATGGATTAAGAACATTGCTTATCCTACAAAAGAATGAAAGAGTAGAGGAGCTGGGAATTGTTCTGGCAGTAGATGCGGAAAAAGCTTTTGGTAGAGTTGACCTGGGATTTATTTTCGATACACTGAGAACACTAGAAATTGGACCTAGAATGATGCAGTGGATTAAAGAGTTATATAGAGACTCCTCAGCTGCAGTGAAGGTAAACTGTTCATTATCAAAAAATTTTTAAGATTTATAACGGCACAAGTCAGGGATGTCCCTGTTGCTGTTTATCTCCATGGAACCGCTGTTAGCAACTGTTAGAAATAGTGTAGATGTTAGGGGAATATGGACAGGGGATGTTGAACATAAAGTGGCAGCATATGCATATATGTTTTATATTAAAAATCCCAGATTAACATTACCGAACCTAATGAAAAAATTGAAAGACTACGGGGAGATATCCAACTTGAAAATTAACCCCTCAAAGTGAGATATTAAATATAAACGTTCCAAAGACTGAGAAACAAATTCTACAAAAAGAGTTCCCCTTTAAATGGATTTAAGAATAAAATTAACATTGCATATAAAAAAATCTGCATCAGGCAAATTATATCTCACTAATAAATGGATAAAAGATGAACTGCGGAAAAAGTCTAAAAACTGTCTTGAATAGGCCGGATAAACATCGTTAAGATGATCATAGTACCAAAAGTGTTATATAAATGTAATATAATTCCAATATACCTTCCTGGGTCTTTCTTCAGGGTTACAAAAAAATACTTGGATATGTGTGAACAAAAAACCAAGCATTAAGTGAAGTTTTGTGCTGCAAAAAAAGGGGATTAAATATACCAGATTTTAGAAGGTTGGATACACAATATAAAGGGGGGAAGTTGGGTAAGAATGGAAGGCGCACTTAGTAAGGCACCATTAGAAAAGTTTATTTGGATACCACAGGAATTTTGCACTTGGGATGGGGACACGGAATATATTTAGGATTTGGGATGAAATACACAAGCAGAAGGAATGGAAATGTAATTCCCTGTCAATCCCATTGGCGGGAACTAGATATTTCCCGCCCGGAAATGACAATATTTCAGGGAAATGGATATTGGATAAAAGTGCACATTTAAAAGATATTGTGAATAGAGGAGTATTATGTTCGTTGAAGAGTGAAATGTAAATATATTCCACACTGGATGAGTGGCGATACTGTCAAATACATTTTGTTGCAAAGCTTCCACAACCACTAAGGAATGAGGGTGAAATGTATCCATTTGAGCAATTGCTGAGTATAAATGGAAAACCGAAAGAGAGTATCCCAAGGATATATGGAATACTTCCTGAAATAGAGGGATTAACATCCCCAAAATTTTTGGAGAAGTGGAACTTGGAACAAAATTGAATGAGCAACAAAAAATAAAATGTTTAATATAACACATGGGGCAGTGAATATGAATATAGTTGAAATGAATTATAAGTAGCCTTAATTTATGCATCACGGGTGAAATATACCATCTTACTATGCAGACGTTTCATCTCAGTGCAGGAGAGGATGTGGGAGTAAGGGCACAATGGCACTTATCTGGTGAGACTGTCCCAAAATAAAAGAGCTTTGGTGGGAGATAATGCAATACATACAAGAGATCCAGAAGATTAGTATACCGATGGACCCGTGGGCTTGCCCATTTTATAAATTAGGGCTTTCAGTGAAGCAATATAAACATTCAATTTTGTTCCATCTTTTAAATGCAGCCAAAGGCCTCATTCCTAAATATTGACAAACAGAACCCCCAAAAATAAAAGGTTGGATGGAATATATATATAGGATGGAAGAATTGTATCCTATAGATGAGGATAAAATGGAAAAATTCAAGAAGACCTGGGAGGAATGGTATCATTTAAAAAAAAAAAACAACACAGATTTTTGGAAATGGCTGGAGTATAAGGGAAAAAAGGAAAACAAACTAATTTGGAAACGAAAGGAAGATGGAGGATAAAAGGGAAAATAGTGAGAGAGATTAACAAAAGAACAAGGAGTAAAGGGTAGGACCAAGAATATACGGGGAGGGAGGTGGGTTGGGGGAAGGGGCGGGAGGGTAAACATGGATGGAAATGAAATATGTATTTTCATACTGTATGTTACTGGTTTAATATGGCTTTGTATTTAAAAAAACATTTTTACTAAAGATATAATTAACAAAAAAAAAGTAATATGGAGTTATGTCAGAGCTTATTGAGCTTCAAAGAGAGCAAATTGTTGGTGCCGCTTAGCTGGTACCTCTGAGAAAGAAGTTGCCATCTTAGTGCCATGTCGTGAGGTACAGTATCAAAGGTTATAATGGCGCATACAGTTTCTGGGAAAACGTCATTTGAGCACAAGTACGGGTGACATGTTCAACTGACCGAAGAGACAAAAAGGCATTGTGACCTGGATTAATAAAACAAAAGTGACTGCAGAGCTCAATCTCAGTCCCGTGAAGATGTCTGAATTTGTGGTTTTCACAGAAATGTGAAAACCACCGCAATATGTGGGAATTAGACTCTCCCTCTTCCTCAGGGCTTGAGTAATAATCTGCAAAGGTATTGCAAAGAAAAATTTTTGCAGCCTTGATTAGGATTGAGTATCAGCATGTCAGGACCGAGACTTGAACCCACGCCCTCTGTTTCTGGCAGTGGCTCTTCTTGCTGAGCCATCAGGGATGTTGGACAGCTCCCTACCCAATTCCTTAGACAACATTGCCATATGTCTTGTTTCTCTTGAAACTTGAACCCTTTGCTTCTCCAGTAAACGTCCCGATTTAACCTATGCCTTTGCACTTCCTGTTTGCCAGATTATTGTGCTTTTTCCAGTCAACGTCTTGCTCCTTTCATACCTGCTGCTGTCCCTTATTTCCATTCATTACTGACTATTCTGCCTGATTCCTACCTGCTATATCTGCTACTGGACCCCACCCAGCCTGCTTATGCTATCCTGGGGACCCTGACCTGCTAGGAACATGCAACAAAACCCATCTCCACCATCAGGAGCTCTGGTGGCTACCAGTTAATGCTTTAGACCATGCACCTTGAATGAGCCCACGTCATCGGTCTCTATTGCTTTAGCTACTGGTTTCTGAGCCTGACCGTGACACGGCTTCACCTGATTGTGGTAAAAGGGGCTGAGTTGCTCTGGACTGAATGTATTTGATGTAAGATTACCAGCCACTTTAATATGTACACCTTCCTTGCTAGTGCCAAAAAGATACCCCCCACACCATTACACCACCAGCCTGAACCATTGATACAAGGCAGGATGGATCCATGCTTTCATGTTTATGCCAAATTCTGACCTGGCCATCTGAATGTCGCAGCAACCAGTCTGCCCATTCTCCTCTTACCTCTGACATCAACGAGGCATTTTCATCCACACAACTGCCGCTCACTGGATATTTTCTCTTTTTTGGACCATTCTTTGTAAACCCTAGAGATGTTGCGTAAAAATCCCAGTAGATCAGCAGTTTTTGAAATACTCAGACCAGCCCGTCTGGCACCAAGAACCATCTTGTGTTCAAAGTCACTTAAATCCTCTTTCTTCCCCATTCTGATGCTCAGTTTGAAATTCAGCAAGTCATCTTCACCACGTCTACGTGCCTAAACGTATTGAGTTGCTGCCATGTGATTGGCTGATTAACAATTTGTGTTACCAAGCAATTGAGCAGGTGTATCTTAAATAAAAAGTGGCTGGTGAGTGTCTAACAAATGCAAATTAACATGGTTACTATATAGTGAGCAACCTCCCTATCACCTAGCCTACAGCTGGAGCTCTCATAAGAAGTTTGGGGTGCATTTGTTGCCTTCCCTCCCACAACGCAGTGCTTATACCAGTCACTAGTCCTAAACACTGTCATTGGTGGTGTCTAGCTGTGTGCCATATTGAATCACTATTTGCATATGCTTATAGGTGGTCTTCAGCTGTGTATTGGGAGTGGTGGGGTGATGCAAACCATAAGGATTTAGTTGGGGTAACCAGGCGCAGTATTTTAATGCTGGGGTAAATAAAAGACCAAGTGAGGGGGTCTCCTTTTTTTAAATTAAAAATGTTCATGTTTCACTGAAGTCTACCTTTCAGCAGATTTTCTTCTAATGTGTGTTCTATAAATGTCCAATCTTGATTTTCTAAGACATAAACTGGTTATTGAAATGTAAGATGAGAGCATGGCTGTCTCCAATGACGCTCAGACAATGTACGCTGTGTCTGTGTGGGCACACTGCTCTACACACAACACTCCGCTCCGTTCAGTTCAGGGATTAGGTAACTGGAGAGACGGCGCAGAAAAATCCTTCACGACCGCACCTCAGGCAACCTCGTCTGCAGACTGGGCGGCAAGTTTTAATCTGCAAAAGAGTCTTCAGCCCTGACGACCCAGACTGTAAACATGGCCGACCTCACACAGCTCTGCTGCCAAAGCCATGTTGCTTTGGAAACTGGTCAGGTGATGCTGGCCTGCTTTGACATTTTGGGCTTTCTCTAGGGCACAGCTTTTAAATTCTAATGAATCTATTTAAAAAGGAACTCTGCCTTTTATCCATGAAAGCTGAAGATGTAGGATGAATTGCTCCTCAAGCATGCATCTATCTACAGCCTTGAAGCTGTCTAACTTAGCCGTTTCTACAACTTTGAATTTGCTTTTGGACTAACAATACAGATTTATTGCTGGTATGAGTGTGTGAGTTTACATCATGCCCTTATGTGGATTCCACTTCCAAACACTAAGGAATGAAGACAGAAGTGATATTACTATTCAAGTTTGTAAATACCTGACCATCACACCTATAAGAGCCAGTTGGACATCCCATTCCAAAACCTTGGGTATGGATATGGAGTTGGCTCCACTTTGCAAATACAAGGCTATTTGACTCTTTTGGGAAGTCTTTCCACAAGACTTTACAGTGTGTCCTATAGGAGTTGGTGTCCATTCAGCCAAAAGAACATTTCTGAGGTCAAGTACAGATGTTGGATGAGAAGATCTGATACACCATCAGCATTCCAATTCGTCCCAAAGGTGTTCAGTAGAGTCGTGGTCAGGTCTCTGTGCAGGTCATTGGCGTTCCTCTAAACCAAACTGGTCATACCACATCTTTATGGAGATGACTTTGTACACAGGGGCACAGTCACATTCGAACACAAGAGTCTTCACCAAACTCACCACAAAGTTGGAAATACACAACTGTCTAAAACAGTAGCAGTAAGTATAAATCGAACTGTATAAATCATATGCTGACTCTTGTCATCATTGAACCGAACACAGCCAAGCCACTAGCATTTTGAGGACACAACCGCTTCCTTCACTTGGAAACCTGAACACAATTTGGAGAGGTGACATTTGGCCAGATAGAGTAATTGATATTTACCATTTTATGCCAGGAGGTGGCGATCCCCAAACCAGACCAACTTTCTGGAGCTCATTCTACAGCTGTGTCATGAACAAGACCTGAATCATGGGTGATGGTGAATGTAGAGCAAGTCTCAGACATGGTTTCCTCCTCTCTCCAAGTGAAGATGGATTTTCCTGGCTTAATTTGTTTTACTTGTTCCTGCAGGCAGTACTGGGATTTTTTTAATTGGTGTCATGGGTGGATTTAATGTGGTTTGAGAAATTAAGATTTTTGTACGAAAAATGGCAGTTCATAATTTTCTAAAACATATGTATTCAGTCTTTCAGAGAACAAACCATATGCCTCAATTTTAAATGGCCTCTTCCAGACCAAAGGTCGGTGACACCGCTACCCACAGTGCATTGCCTTGGTCTTGTTTGCAATGGGCAGAGACAAACTGAACACCGTTGGGGTTTACAGGATGTTCTGAAAGATCACCACAAAAAATAATCTGCATACATACACTCCTGCAGTGCCCATCTGTAGTTTTAGATGTTCAACAAGGTGTTAGAATCGACATCTAATCAAGATTAATATTGCATATAAATGTTTCATATTTATCATTAAAGCTAGCAAGGGTACACTACAGGCTGTGAGTCTAGGTTTTCTAGTTTACTGCTATGCTGTGAGTAGGCTGTCCAATTTCATAATCTTCTCTGTATATATTCTGCACACAGCCTAAAGAGTCAGAGGGGGCAGGACAAAATGGCAAAGGTGCAAAGGAAAGGTAAGTATATGCTTCATGAGGAAGGGGGCAGCTAAAGAGGAATTTCAGCTTGATTATTTTTTTTGTTTTGGTTTGTGTTTTTTTTTTTTTTTTTAAGTTGGTAGCTACCTACCAGTCTTCCTGCAGTTCTTACCACTGTGGGTCTCTGGCACCGCCATCTTGGATACCGGAGCCAGCTGTGGTTTCCTGAGGAACCATAGCTGGTTTCCCACTGTGCATGCTCAAGTTTGATCAATACTGTGGAAATGGTCCTGCAGCCTCCTGAGAGATGTGACATATCCCAGGAAGTTGCAGGGGAAGAGAGGGTGGGGCAAGGGATGCCATCCTCTCCTAGGCGATGGTTGCGAGTAGCGGTAAAAATCAATACTCTCTCCCAAAAAAACATTTAATGCAGTTACAGACTAGGGGGAGTTTGGGAACCAGCAGACTTCACTTTTTGAGCAAAGTTGCACTTGAAAGTGGTTGTAAAGGCTGAAGGGTTTTTTCCTTCTGTGTTCTGCTCCCCCCCCCCCCCCACAGCCCCCCAATCTTTGGTGTGCCTCAATCCAGCGATGTGCATGGGAGCCTTGCCTGTACCGGATCTCTCTCTCTCACCTCATTGACTGACTGAGACACAGCAGCAGGAGCCATTGGCTCCCACTGCTGTCAATCACAGCCAGTGAGCCAATGAGGAGAGTGGGGCCGAGCTGCAGCTGTGTGTCTTATGGATGCACCAGTGCCCCCACATAGCAAGTGACTTGCTGGTCAAGGGGGAGGATCAAGGAGTGCCGGAGGGGGACTGGAGAAGAAGAGGATTGGGGCTGCTCTGTGTAAACCCTTTACACAAATCAGGCAAGTATGATGTTTGTGTTTTGGGGTTTTTTTTTTGTTTGTTTTTTTAAATGAACTTTTAATATCATATTAGGTGGAACCTTTAAATCTGCCCTGAATGGGCAAAGAATAGATTCCTTTTAAACTGTCCAATTAATGCATATGGGGATTGGATCTGTTGGCCAATAAACAACCCTAAAGCTGGCCATAGATGGATGGAAATTCGGCCAGTCAGCAGGGGCTGGCCAAATTTCGATCAGTATGTGGCCGACCCTGCTGGACGGAAGTTTATCATTTTGACTCCATCCGCTGATTAGTGTTTTCTGACAGTGCCAGGTCCTGCTGTCAGAATACAATGTCCTGTTGTTGGGGGAAGGGGATTCCTTCATCCATCTCACTTGTGCGGATGACGGAATCTGTTACTGCCTGCTGGTTAAACGCAAAAGAAGAAATAGATCTAAAGCCACCTTAAAGCGGAGCTCCACCCAAAAGGGCAAGTTCCGCTTTAAGGACTGCTCCCCATTAAGGATTGGCACCCTTGGGGGGTGGGGAGCGGGTACCTGAATTTGACAGGTACCCGCTCCCAGTTCCGGTCCGATCGCCTAGGCCAGGGGTAGGCAACCTGACAGCTGCAGGGCTACAAATTCCATCATGCCTCTGCAAGTCATAGCTGTAACTGTCAGTTTTGTAATCTTTGCAATGCCTCATGGGAAATGTAGTTCCACAACAGCTAGAGAGCCGCAGGTTGCCTACCCCTTGCCTAGGTGATTGGAAATGGAAGGTGTCCTCCCTCCCTGTAGTCTTTTGGGACACGTGACAGGTCCCAGAAGACTACAGGACCATTCATGAAGCGCAGCGCTACTCGCGCATGCGCAGTGGGTACCTGGCTGTGAAGCTGCAAGCTGTCACAGCCGGGTGCCCACACTGAAGATGCCGGCCTCCTGGAATACAGGACGGCCTGTGAAACGGGCTGCGGGGGACACATCACGGGATCGTGGGACAGGTAAGTGGCTGTTTTTTTTTTTTTTTTTTTTTAAAAGTCAGCAGCTACAGTTTTTGCAGCTGCTGACTTTTTTTATTTTTTGACAGTGTGAGTGGAACTCCGCTTTAAGTTTTTATGTGATATTTTGTGTGTTGGGTTGCTCAGGCATTGCACAGGTTAATTGTCTCCACCCGTCTGGCAGTGTACAGCTCACTTTCCTCCTTTAGCCGGTGGCTGAGCATTTGTTTATTTAGCAATTAGAGCAGCCTGTTAACAAGATGCCCCAATTTCCAATGAGGCCTCTGCGGGCTGCTGGGAGACTGAAGATTTTCTGCTGAGGTTCTGGAAGGTGACATTAAGACTCTGCATTCTGCCAGTTGGGAGCGATGCCTGTGCACAAATAACACTGCATTATTGATTTTTTTTTTTTTTCTTTTTCTCCCCCCCACCCCCCCTCATAAGACTTGTAAGTTTATGAACAGAACCTGGCTTCGGTGAAATAACACATGTAGGGGAAAATGTTTGAGCCGAGTGTTCCTGGCTGAAGTCTAAGCTTTAATTGTGCTTTATATTCCACTGTTCTCAAATGACAAAGCGCAAATAAATATTTGCACTCTGGCGAGTCCCTGGACACCCTGTATACGGTGTATAGCGATTTATAGAGTAGGACAATTAAGCATGAAGCCACTTTATTATTCTACGTTTTTCAAACTCTGACTTAACACTTAGACTCCTACACGTCTTCAATTAAAAAATAAATAAATAAAAACAGCAGTTTTTTTAACTGAAGTTTTGCTGTGCTTATTTCTAGGACCTATACTTGGTGTATCCCATAAAGGCTGATAAATCCTGATACTTGTAAATTAATTGGTTTACGTGAAAGTTACAGCATCTACAAATGGTGGTATATACTGGGGTTTTTACATTTTTAATTTATTTTTTTTATATTATTTGTTTGCTTTTTAACATACTGTCACCTTAGCAGTACAGTGTCAAACTTTTCTCTTCAAAATTTAAAAAAAAAATGTTTCTGATAAAATTTTGCAAATCTTCATAAATCTTGGCCAAAATGTATTCATCTATCTTTTTAGTTAAAAAAAGAAAATAACCCAAATTAGTTTATAACCAAAAATTATAGTTTTTCAAAATTTTTTTTACATTTTATTTTTATTTTTTATATTTGTATTTTTTTTTTTTTTTTTACATACTGTCACCCCAGCAATATAGTGTCACCATAGCGACACTGTACTATGACACTGTGGGGGGGTGATGATTTTTTTTTTTTACACCCATAAAGGCTGGAAAAAGTAATCATTTCTCCTTCTCTCTGGCTGCATTCTTAAAGCCATTGAGAAATACTGTGAGCTGTGATTGGTCACAGCTTGTCAAATGGTACAAGGCTGTTGTGAATAGCCTTGTACCATGTGATCTCTGTGATCATTCACAGATTTCCCACGTTGTAAGCAATGATGTCAGAAGTGACTTCTTGCTTACTACTGTGCATGTGATCACTGATTGGCCAATCAGTGATCGTATGATCGGGACCTCATACAGAGGTCCCATATGACGATCGGTGTTCCATTGTGTCCGCAGGACACAATGGGCACCGGATCACAGTGCTGCGCGCTTGCAGGGGGCGCCCACAAGCAGGGGGCGGGGAGGCCGTTTATAAACAGCCACACGCCCCTGCACTGCCACCGTCCAGCTGTTTATATACACGGGCCGGACAGGAGGTGGTTAAATCCGCTAGAATGCATTTCAGTTACTTTAAAACAAAACGTATGCAGTCTTAGGCTGGCCATACATGGGTCGAAATTCGACCGTTTTTTTTTTTTTTTTTTTCCTTTATAAAGAGACTCACGGTCTCAATTCATATAGGATTTTTTTTTTTCTTTTTTAAAGTGGAGGGGGGTATTTTACCTATTTAATTTGCCTTTCTGGCCCCTATTTTTTTATCTAGACCATTACATATAACAGGGGTGGGTGACTGTGGCCCTCCAGCTGTTGGCGAGCTATAAGTCCCATCATGCCTTTGGGAGTCATGCTTGTAACGATCAGGTTTGCAATGCCTCATGGGACATGTAGTTCTACAACAGCTGGAGGGCCACAGTTGCCCACCCCTGACATATAGATATGGCCACCAGTATGTCACCAAGTGCAGCACCTGCTGTTGGATACTGAACACTACACATGCTTCAAAAAAAAAAAAAAAACCTTCACCGAAGTACACAGGGTCTGTGTAGTGAGTTCTGTCATGTTCCTTTTGCTGCAAGGACCAATGATAAAATTAAAGCGGTATTAAAACCAAATATGTATTATATTGCAGCTTTTGATATGGGAGGTTGTATCGAGTTTTCTTTTCTTTAGCTTTTTCCCTTTTTCACCTGGTGATCTAGCCAGTAACACACCTGCTGTATTAGAGCGCCTCCATTCTTGATGGAGCACAGGGGGCGCAGCAGACATCACCAGTCTACAGAAAGGGGAGTGTTTAGATGTACTAGCAGATTAAGGCACACTAACAAAATGAAGCCAAACTCCAGTTCACATTTTATAATCAGTTACAGCAGTTGCTTACCTTTTTGGTATAAAGATATTGCATGAGTAAATAAAAGCTGATCATTTTAATGTGTTAAGTGGTTTGTCTCGTCCATGTAAAGTGATACATTCTGCTGGAGAGCTTGTGCTTTTGACAATCAGCCGACTTGCTGGCTGGATAACCAGATGAAAACAAAATAAAGACTAAAAAAGAAAATGCAGCCATCACATCTAAGAATTGGTAAGCTGCAATGTAATGTTTGCATTTGGGATCTAATACTGCTTTAAATGTATAATTTATATCTACGGTGACACTTAATTTTTTTTTTTCTTTTAACACTGCGTAAAGGTGTGTTTGTTTGTGTTTTTTTATTTGCCTTGTTGCCTCTTATGTATTGTAAAACATTTAAAATAATTTTTGCAAGACATCACAAAGCTTTGTATAGCCTGAAAAAAAAAGATATATTACTTTGCTACCTTGAGTAATGGCAAATTTATAGCAGAAATGTAAAGTTTTTCAGCCTCTTACGAGGGCAATTATACTGTGTTTGGTGGTTATTCCCACCAGCCCATTCTGGTTTCCCCCCTGAGAGATCGACATTGAGCCTGCAAGTCTGGCAGCTGCCCCTTGTATTGTGTACGGGCTGCCTGTCTTCTAGGAACGTCGGGAAAGGAGATGATGATTGAGCTGGGGCCGGGGAGGGCCCATAGAGCCTCCTTCTATGCAGCTCTGTTGGTTTTCTTGGAAAGTCTGAGGCAAAACCCAAACACTGTGTCAGTTCTGAGAAGCTGCAGATTGGCCAAGTGAGTGGGCGACACACACGCAGCTCTGTCTAGGCAGCTGCAATCCGGGCTTTGGTCTGCCATAGGCACCTAACGTGTCTACCCGTACAGAGGCAGCCTCAGCGCTGTGCATGCGGGTAGCTGTCTGACTCTCCCGCACCACAACAAAAAAGGAATCTTAACCCCTTTTACACCACTGAAAATGTAAAAAAAATTATAATGGGTTCTTTTACTCATTCTTTGAAATATTTGAGTTTTATTATTATACAGGATTTATATATAATATACAGGATTTATATATAATATTATACAGGATATATATATAATATTATACAGGATATATATAATATTATACAGGATATATATATATATATAATATTATAAAGGATTTATATATATATATATATTATTATAAAGGATTTATATATATATATATTATTATAAAGGATTTATATATATATATATTATTATAAAGGATTTATATATATATATATTATTATAAAGGATTTATATATATATATATTATTATAAAGGATTTATATATATATATATATATATATATATTATAAAGGATTTATATATATATATATATATATATATATTATAAAGGATTTATATATATATATATATATATATATATATATATATATATATATATATATATATATATATATATTATAAAGGATTTATATATATATATATATATATATATATATATATATATATTATAAAGGATTTATATATATATATATATATATATTATAAAGGATTTATATATATATATATATATATATATATATATTATAAAGGATTTATATATATATATATATATATATTATAAAGGATTTATATATATATATATATATATATATATATATATATATATAAAGGATTTATATATATATATATATATATATATATATATATATTTATAAAGGATTTATATATATATATATATATATATATATATTTATAAAGGATTTATATATATATATATATATATATATATATATTATAAAGGATTTATATATATATATATATATATATATATATATATATATATATATATATATATATATATTATAAAGGATTTATATATATATATATATATATATATATATATATATATTATAAAGGATTTATATATATATATATATATATATATATATATATATATATATTATAAAGGATTTATATATATATATATATATATATATATATATATTATAAAGGATTTATATATATATATATATATATATATATTATAAAGGATTTATATATATATATATATATATATATATATATATTATAAAGGATTTATATATATATATATATATATATATATATATATATATATTATAAAGGATTTATATATATATATATATATATATATATATATATATATATATATATTATAAAGGATTTATATTTATATATATATATATATATATATATATATATTATAAAGGATTTATATATATATATATATATATATATTATAAAGGATTTATATATATATATATATATATATATATATATATATATATATATATATATATATATATATATATATTATAAAGGATTTATATATATATATATATATATATATATATATATATATATATATATATTATAAAGGATTTATTTATATATATATATATATATATATATATATATATATATATATATATATTATAAAGGATTTATTTATATATATATATATATATATATATATATATATATATATATATATATATATATATATATATATATATATATATATATATATATATATTATAAAGGATTTATTTATATATATATATATATATATATATATATTATAAAGGATTTATTTATATATATATATATATTATAAAGGATTTATTTATATATATATATATATATATATATATATATTATAAAGGATTTATTTATATATATATATATATATATATATATATATATATTATAAAGGATTTATATAATAATATATATATATATATATTATTATAAAGGATTTATATATATATATATATATATATATATATATATATATATATAATTATAAAGGATTTATATATATATATATATATATATATATATATATTATTATAAAGGATTTATATATATATATATATATATATATATATATATATTATTATAAAGGATTTATATATATATATATATATATATATATATATATATATTATTATAAAGGATTTATATATATATATATATATTATTATAAAGGATTTATATATATATATATATATATATATATTATTATAAAGGATTTATATATATATATATATATATATTATTATAAAGGATTTATATATATATATATATATATATATATATATATATATTATTATAAAGGATTTATATATATATATATATATATATTATTATAAAGGATTTATATATATATATATATATATATATATTATTATAAAGGATTTATATATATATATATATATATATATTATTATAAAGGATTTATATATATATATATATATATATATATTATTATAAAGGATTTATATATATATATATATATATATATATATATATAAAGGATTTATATATATATATATATATATATATATTATTATAAAGGATTTATATATATATATATATATATATATATTATTATAAAGGATTTATATATATATATATATATATATATATATTATTATAAAGGATTTATATATATATATATATATATATATATATATTATTATAAAGGATTTATATATATATATATATATATTATTATAAAGGATTTATATATATATATATATATATTATTATAAAGGATTTATATATATATATATATATATATATATATATTATTATAAAGGATTTATATATATATATATATATATATATATATATTATTATAAAGGATTTATATATATATATATATATATATATATATATATATATATATATATATATATATATATATATATATATATATATATATATATATATTATTATAAAGGATTTATATATATATATATATATATATATATATATATATATTATTATAAAGGATTTATATATATATATATATATATATATATATATATATATATATATATTATTATAAAGGATTTATATATATATATATATATATATATATATATATTATTATAAAGGATTTATATATATATATATATATATATATTATTATAAAGGATTTATATATATATATATATATATATATATATATATATATATATATATTATTATAAAGGATTTATATATATATATATATATATATATATATATATATATATTATTATAAAGGATTTATATATATATATATATATATATATATATATATATATATATATTATTATAAAGGATTTATATATATATATATATATATTATTATAAAGGATTTATATATATATATATATATATATATATATATATATATTTTATTATAAAGGATTTATATATATATATATATATATATATATTTTATTATAAAGGATTTATATATATATATATATATATATATATATATATATATATATATATATATTTTATTATAAAGGATTTATATATATATATATATATATATTATTATAAAGGATTTATATATATATATATATATATATATATATATATTATTATAAAGGATTTATATATATATATATATATATATATATATATATATATATATATATATATATATATATATATATATATATATTATTATAAAGGATTTATATATATATATATATATATATATATATTATTATAAAGGATTTATATATATATATATATATATATATATATATATATATATATATATATATATTATTATAAAGGATTTATATATATATATATATATATATATATATATATATATATATATATATATATATATATATATATATATATATTATTATAAAGGATTTATATATATATATATATATATATATATATATATATATTATTATAAAGGATTTATATATATATATATATATATATATATATATATATATATATATATATATTATTATAAAGGATTTATATATATATATATATATATATATATATATATATATATATATATATATTATTATAAAGGATTTATATATATATATATATATATATATATATATATATATATATATATATTATTATAAAGGATTTATATATATATATATATATATATATATTATTATAAAGGATTTATATATATATATATATATATATATATATATATATATATATATATATATATATATATATTATTATAAAGGATTTATATATATATATATATATATATATATTATTATAAAGGATTTATATATATATATATATATATATATATTATTATAAAGGATTTATATATATATATATATATATATATATATATTATTATAAAGGATTTATATATATATATATATATATATTATTATAAAGGATTTATATATATATATATATATATATATATATATATATATATATATATATATATATATATATATATATATATATATATATATATATATATATATATTATTATAAAGGATTTATATATATATATATATATATATATATATATATATATATTATTATAAAGGATTTATATATATATATATATATATATATATATATATATATATATATATATATATATATATATATATATATATATATATATATATATATATATATATATATATATTATTATAAAGGATTTATATATATATATATATATATATATATATATATATATATATATATATATATATATATATATATATTATTATAAAGGATTTATATATATATATATATATATATATATATTATTATAAAGGATTTATATATATATATATATATATATATTATTATAAAGGATTTATATATATATATATATATATATATATATATATATATATATATATTATTATAAAGGATTTATATATATATATATATATATATATATATATATATATATATATTATTATAAAGGATTTATATATATATATATATATATATATATATATATATATATATATATATATTATTATAAAGGATTTATATATATATATATATATATATATATATATATATATATATATTATTATAAAGGATTTATATATATATATATATATATTATTATAAAGGATTTATATATATATATATATATATATATATATATATATATATTTTATTATAAAGGATTTATATATATATATATATATATATATATATTTTATTATAAAGGATTTATATATATATATATATATATATATATATATATATATATATATATATATATATATATATATATATTTTATTATAAAGGATTTATATATATATATATATATATTATTATAAAGGATTTATATATATATATATATATATATATATATATATTATTATAAAGGATTTATATATATATATATATATATATATATATATATATATATATTATTATAAAGGATTTATATATATATATATATATATATATATATTATTATAAAGGATTTATATATATATATATATATATATATATATTATTATAAAGGATTTATATATATATATATATATATATATATATATATATATATATATATATATATATATATATATATATTATTATAAAGGATTTATATATATATATATATATATATATATATATATATATATATTATAAAGGATTTATATATATATATATATATATATATATATTATTATAAAGGATTTATATATATATATATATATATATATATATATATATATATATATATATTATTATAAAGGATTTATATATATATATATATATATATATATATATATATATATATTATTATAAAGGATTTATATATATATATATATATATATATATTATTATAAAGGATTTATATATATATATATATATATATATATATATATATATATATATATATATATATATATATTATTATAAAGGATTTATATATATATATATATATATATATATTATTATAAAGGATTTATATATATATATATATATATATATATTATTATAAAGGATTTATATATATATATATATATATATATATTATTATAAAGGATTTATATATATATATATATATATATATATTATTATAAAGGATTTATATATATATATATATATATATATATTATTATAAAGGATTTATATATATATATATATATATATTATTATAAAGGATTTATATATATATATATATATATATATATATATATATATATATATATTATTATAAAGGATTTATATATATATATATATATATATATATATATATATTATTATAAAGGATTTATATATATATATATATATATATATATATATATATATATTATTATAAAGGATTTATATATATATATATATATATATATATTATTATAAAGGATTTATATATATATATATATATATATATATATATATATATATTATTATAAAGGATTTATATATATATATATATATATATATATATATATATATATTATTATAAAGGATTTATATATATATATATATATATTATTATAAAGGATTTATATATATATATATATATATATATATATATATTATTATAAAGGATTTATATATATATATATATATATATATATATATTTATAAAGGATTTATATATATATATATATATATATATTATTATAAAGGATTTATATATATATATATATATATATTATTATAAAGGATTTATATATATATATATATATATATATATTATTATAAAGGATTTATATATATATATATATATATATATATATTATTATAAAGGATTTATATATATATATATATATATATATATTATTATAAAGGATTTATATATATATATATATATATATATATTATTATAAAGGATTTATATATATATATATATATATATATATATATATATATATATATATTATTATAAAGGATTTATATATATATATATATATATATATATTATTATAAAGGATTTATATATATATATATATATATATATATATATATATATATATATTATTATAAAGGATTTATATATATATATATATATATATTATTATAAAGGATTTATATATATATATATATATATATATATATATATTATTATAAAGGATTTATATATATATATATATATATATATATATATATATATATATATATATATATATATATATATTATTATAAAGGATTTATATATATATATATATATATATATATATATATATATATATATATATATATATTATTATAAAGGATTTATATATATATATATATATATATATATATATATATATATATATATATATATATATTATTATAAAGGATTTATATATATATATATATATATATATATATATATATATATATATATATATATATTATTATAAAGGATTTATATATATATATATATATATATATATATATATTATTATAAAGGATTTATATATATATATATATATATATATATATATATATATTATTATAAAGGATTTATATATATATATATATATATATATATATATATATATTATTATAAAGGATTTATATATATATATATATATATATATATATATATATATTATTATAAAGGATTTATATATATATATATATATATATATATATATATATATATATTATTATAAAGGATTTATATATATATATATATATATATATATATATATATATATATATATATTATTATAAAGGATTTATATATATATATATATATATATATATATTATTATAAAGGATTTATATATATATATATATATATATATATATATATATTATTATAAAGGATTTATATATATATATATATATATATATATATATATATATATATATATATATATATTATTATAAAGGATTTATATATATATATATATATATATATATATATTATTATAAAGGATTTATATATATATATATATATATATATATATATATATATTATTATAAAGGATTTATATAGCGCCAACAGTTTGCTCAGCACTTTACAAAATAACGGGAGACAATATGTCAACAATACAGTTCAATACAAGAGGGATAGGAGGGCCTAATCCTTGGAGTTTACAATCTAGGAGGGAGGGGCTAGTGGTACAAAAGGTAGTAACTGTGGGGGATGGACTGGTTGGAAGAGTTACATCATACTTTTACTGTATAAAAATAAAAATTCTAACCAGTTATCTAAATACTTTCCTAATACTTTTGTTCAGGCAACCTTGTGATCCATACTACCACGTCACAAGGCAAGAGTGACCAAGCTTTCTGTATTGAATTGTTGCATCCTATCCTCCAAGTGAGCTGATAAGATTGTGAATCAGCACGCTGTCAGCATGTTCACAGTGTTAGACTGATTAGTATCTTACAGTTTTGAGTTATAACAAGAACATACCCAAACCCCTGGCTCCACTCCAGACTTGCTCCTTTCATCTCATATGGACAACCCACCCAGAAAATCATGTTTATAGGTGTTTGCATTTGAAAACTTTTTTTTAACTCTTCCAGTTCCCAATGATGTCCAGAGCCTTTTTTCATCATGAAAAATGCATGCAAAGTGTTTTCAAGGTACTCAGATGGACAAAACACTGAAGACAGGATGTTCCTACCAAGCTTGTCACACATTGTAATGACCAATTCACACCTCAGCCCTCTCCCACCCTTGGAAACAAAAGATGTTAATGACCATTCACACCTCAAATTCCTCATGAAGACCCCCTGCCAGGTGACCTTAATGACCCCCTCCACCAGACATCTTTCCCACCCTTGGAAACAAAAGAAATGTTAATGAGCAACTCACACCTAAGCTAATCTCAACACATACTGCTGTCTCTGCTTCTACTCTGTATTTCTCTGAAACAGTCTGAAATAGTTAATAATTTACCAATTTTCAGTGCATTCTGTGCATTTGAGAGGTTCTCCTGTGCTTATTAAAAAACGCTTCTAAACGTAAACGCGCATAAATGCGTTATGCAAACGCAGCTAAACAGCCATTTTTTAACCTACCGTATTTGCCGGCGTATAAGACGACTGGGCGTATAAGACGACCCCCCTACTTTTCCTGCTAAAATTTAGTGTTTGAGCTATACTCGCCGTATAAGACTACCCCTCTTCCAATGCACACCAGTGGCAGGAATAGTGCCCCATCATTGGTATCAGTGGCAGGAATAGTGCCCCATCATTGGTATCAGTGGCAGGAATAGTGCCCCATCATTGGTATCAGTGGCAGGAATAGTGCCCCATCATTGGTATCAGTGGCAGGAATAGTGCCCCATCATTGGTATCAGTGGCAGGAATAGTGCCCCATCATTGGTATCAGTGGCAGGAATAGTGCCCCATCATTGGTATCAGTGGCAGGAATAGTGCCCCATCATTGGTATCAGTGGCAGGAATAGTGCCCCATCATTGGTATCAGTGGCAGGAATAGTGCCCCATCATTGGTATCAGTGGCAGGAATAGTGCCCCATCATTGGTATCAGTGGCAGGAATAGTGCCCCATCATTGGTATCAGTGGCAGGAATAGTTCCCCATCATTGGCATTAGTGGCAGGAATAGTGCCCCATCATTAGTATCAGTGGGGGGAATAGTGCCCCATCATTGGTATCAGTGGCAGGAATAGTGCCCCATCATTAGTATCAGTGGGGGGAATAGTGCCCCATCATTGGTATCAGTGGCAGGAATAGTGCCCCATCATTAGTATCAGTGGGGGGAATGGTGCCCCATCATTGGTGTCAGTGGGAGGAATAGTGTCCCAACATTGGTGTCAGTGGGAGGAATGGTGTCCCATCATTGGTGTCAGTGGGGGGTGGAATAGTGCCCCATCATTGGTGTCAGTGGGGGGTGGAATAGTGCCCCATCATTGGTGTCAGTGGGGGGGAGGAATAGTGCCCCATCGTTTGTGTCAGTGGGGGGGAGGAATAGTGCCCCATCGTTGGTGTCAGTGGGAGGAATAGTGCCCCATCATTGGTATCAGTGGGAGGAATAGTGCCCCATCATTGGTATCAGTGGGAGGAATAGTGCCCCATCATTGGTATCAGTGGGAGGAATAGTGCTCCATCATTGGTATCAGTGACACCAATGATGGGGCACTATTCCTCCCACTGACACTTGCTGACCCTGTTCTCGTATGGTGCTGCTGCAGCCAGCATATGTGGTTGCAGCAGCACCTCTACACTGACCACTTACCTGCTGGTCCTGCACTCGATTTTCGCGGGGCCGCTCGGCTCCACCCCCTCGCCGGTGATTGGCCGCCTGTGTGCCTTTCCTGAGCTACAGTTCTGGCGGCCAATCACTGGTGAGGAGGCGGAGCCGAGCAGCCGCACGAACATCCAGTGACTGAACTGAAGGCGCAGCCGCGCTTCCTGGACCGGATCGTCGTGGGACCGGAACCAGGTAAGAAACAGCCGCTGCCCACCCCTGTACTTAGTGTCCCTTCCATTGGGGGAAGGGGGGGGGGCGGCGGCGGCAACGCGCCACCCCCCTAAAAAGTGTCAGTATGCCGTATACCGGCGTATAAGACGACCCCCGACTTTTGAGAAGATTTTTAAGGGGTAAAAAGTCGTCTTATACGCCGGCAAATACGGTACGTTTTCCAGCAGTCAGTTTCCATCGTTCAGAAGTGTCTCGTGTACATGGGGCCTTAGAGGTTAATCCCTTCTTCTGCATTCTCAGAATTGGAAATATTCTTCTATAGAACTCCATGCAAAGCATTTATCTTCCTTAGAGTTTGGATAGAATTTACACTCTGTCTCGTTTGTTTTGCTAACTGACCTTCCTGAAGAAAATGTCCTGCCCCTGTGACATTTCAGAAAGTAAGGAGATTTTCACCAGAGACACTTGACTGCAACAGAAAACGCAAAGCAAAAAAAGAAAACTTGGGTGGCATTTCTTTTTAACTTTTAAGAGCGACTTCAGCACTCTTCTGATCTAAACTGTTCACCGGTGGGGTAAAGTCCAGCTAAAATCAGATCATAGGGGGTACAAGGAAATGGTGGACAATTCATTCTACCAGCATTCATCCAATACTAATCTAAAGGTTTCCGGATTGACTCGTCCAAATATCAAAACTAGGCTCCTCTGTGATCTGGTCCCAATAAATAATCGTGATCTTTTACAGTAGATGAACGTTCTGTAGATTCTGATTGCATGGACCGCCTGCTGTACCATCAGCTCTGGTGCTTCTTACTGACAGGACAGGGTTAACCACACTGTAATTTCCTAGAAAGAGAGGAAGGATTTATCAGCCTCTTGCAGGATATAGGTTTCCCTTCTGTATGGTTCTAATTTAGACCCTGGGGACTGTTCCTGGGATAGGAGGGCCTCTCTGTTACCATTGCGCCTGTTTCCTCTGCTAATTATGTTTACGATTGATTACATGCTAGCTGTTATCACATGGGTAAAATGCACAGCGTCCAACTTTTCAGGCATAATAATGGGGAAAACCGCATGTGATTTGGATAGGAATCGCACTGCATTCCTGTTCAAATCGCATGCAATTCTTTACAATGCGATTGGAGCCTATTCATTTTGTATGGGCTAAAATCACACCAAAAAGGTGTCTGTTTCAGGTATTGAAGCATTTGCAAGAGTAGAAGTACTCGTGCAAATGTTTAGTATCGGCACCGAGACCGGTATTGGTGCAACCCTACTTTTAAAGTATATCTAGATATTGGCCAGTGTACACTCGATCTCCTGTAACTTGCCCCTTAAACAAAAATCTCCCATCTGGATCTGTTTTACTATCTTCCAACTCGAACCTAATGTTCTTTGCCAGACCTATTGCTACCCCTTTTGCTCTTTTAACCGGGGAATCTGCATAATACCATGTTGGGTGGTTTCTAGACCTCAGCCTAACATTTGAACTTATCTCAAGATGTGTCTCCTGTAGAAATATCACTGAGGCATCTCTATGGTGTAATTCTTTAAATAATCTATATCTTTTCCCGGGGCAGTTCAACCCATTTATATGTTATAAACTGAATCTCTTCCATCTTCCTTAAATTTCCTCTTTTCTCCTCCATCTATATTTTTCATTTCTCTCTCCTTCTCCCTTCTCACTTGCTTTTATATCGTCTTTTATTTTGCAGGAAAAACAACCTCCCTCTCCCATTTCCCAACCTTCCAACCCCTCCCTCCCCCCTCCCCTCCCCCCTCTTTTTAGGCCCAACATTTGCCTACTAATCATTTATGGATTAAAAAGTCCACCTTTGATTTGGTCCTTGGGCTAAGACTCCGTCCATGGACGACTTTCCCCTTATCTAACCTCCCCATAACCTCCCAGGCCCCACCTGGATTTTATATCTACTGTTCTAATAAAAAACCGGAGGAGTATCTAAAAAAGGTGTTGAGGAAGCTGATGGACTTTAAAAAAGGACGTTTGATCCTGGCAGGGGACTTTAACTTTTGTATGGACCCACAAAGGGACGCCACCTCCCATATAAAAACAGAAGGAAGTAAGGCCCTGAAATTATTGAAAAAAGAATTACACATAAGTCAATTGGTAGATGCCTGGAGAATTACACACACACAAGATAGAGATTATACTTTTTTCTCAAATATGCATAAGAGATATTCAAGACTAGATTATATATTAATAGAACATCAATTAATTGACCACCTGACCCAGGTAGAAATAGAGACAATATCTCTATCAGATCACGCTCCAGTTATTATGAAAATGGAATGGGGGAGAAGGAAAATCGGAGGGCTGGGATGGAAATTGAATGAGACAATTTTAGTGGAAAGGGAAATACCTCAGAAAATAGGGGAGGAGATCGAACGCTTTTTTAAGGAGAATGAGACAGGGGAGGTGTCAACGGCCACAGTGTGGGAGTCTCACAAAGCTTATATAAGAGGAATATTAATGGCGATTGGGGCAAGAAAGAAGGGAGAAAATGAATGAGCTCTTAGAAGAAATAGGTAAATTAGAACGAATACATAAGAATAGAATAACAAAAGAAATAGAGCTGAAGTTAAAAAAACAGAAAGAAGAACTGAAAGAAATGATAGAAGAGGAGAGGAGAAAAGTATATAATAGAGTTTTAAGTGAGAGATATAGATGGGGAGAAAGACCTGGAAAGTATCTGATGAGAGCCCTGAGGAAAAAGAAAAATAGAAATTATATAGAAAAAATAAAAGATGCTAAAGGAAACATGAAACACTCAAATAAAGATATCACCAAAGCCTTCATAGAACATTACAGGAAACTGTACAATATAAGCCCCTTGGAAGGTTCAGAAACTATAGACAATGAGAAGAGCCAGAAAAGAGAGAAATATTTGGAAATGGCTGGGTTATTAAAATTAAGTGAGGATCAACTAAACTCCCTAGATGCAGAAATCTCACAGGAAGAAATAAAACTAGCATTGAAGGGGACAGTGTCGGGGAAAAGCCCAGGACCAGATGGTTATACAGTGAGATACTATAAAAAATTTAGTGAAATCTTAGTACCAAAACTTAAAAACTACATGAATGCACTAGGTGGAGAGATGGAAGTAAGAAGAGAATCATTACAAGCCCAACCTGTGCTCATTCAAAAAGAGGGAAAGGATCCCTCTCAGTGTTTGAGCTATAGACCTATTCCACTATTGAACACAGACACTAAGTTGTACGCAAAGGTCCTAGCAAATAGATTGAAAGAGCTAATGCCTGGATGGATACATGAGGATCAGGTGGGCTTCGTTCCAGGGAGGGAGGGAAAAGACAATGGGGTACGATCATTGATGCTAATCCAAAAGAGTAAAAAGGGAAAAGAACCGGTGGTACTACTGTCTATAGATGCTGAAAAAGCGTTTGATAGGGTAAACTGGAGATTCATGATGGATACTCTGGAAGCCTTGGGAATCAGGCCTAGGATGAGAGAGTGGATAGGAAAACTGTACAGATACCCCTCGGTGGTTATTGGGGTAAACGGGGAGAGGTCAGAACCCATTGAGATGTCAAACGGAACAAGACAGGGATGCCCATTGTCCCCATTGCTGTATGTTATATCACTAGAACCACTATTGTCAACAATAAGGCTGAATAGAGACGTAAAGGGAATCCTGATAGGAGATACAGAACATAAAGTTGCTGCTTTCGCAGATGACTTGTTGTTCTATGTAGGAAACCCCAGGATAACACTTCCAAACTTAATGAAGTCACTAAAGGAGTACGGAGAACTATCAAATTTAAAGATAAATCCAACAAAAACGGAGATTCTAAATATAAACATCTTAAACGAAAAAGAAAGGATACAAAAAGAATTTCCCTTTAAATGGAAAGACGGATATAAAATATCTAGGAGTAAAACTTACAGCCTCACATAAACATCTATATAAACTAAACTATATTTCATTGATTAATGAGATTAGAGACGAATTAAAAAGATTGGAGGGAGGAACCCCGACATGGATGGGCCGTATTAATCTGGTAAAAATGGTAATAGTACCAAAAATCATATATAGATATCAAATGATCCCAATTAAACTCCCAGAGATTTTCTTTAAAATAATTAAGAAACTGATAACAAGATACATATGGAGGAATAAAAAACCAAGACTGTCATACGAACTGCTAAGTAGGAGGAAAGAAAGAGGGGGTTTAGGGCTCCCAGACTTTAAAAGATATTACAAAGCGGTAATATTGTCAAGAACCATAGATTGGATATTTAATAATAAAAAAAGCTGGGTGAGAATAGAGAATGAACTCAGCGGAATAGATTTGGGAAGAATGATATGGGTGCCAACACAGTATAGGGGTTTAAATGACAATGTAAATACATACACTTTGAATGTTTTAAAGATTTGGGATAACTTACACAGAAGTATGAAATGGACTTTTAACTCCACACTAATTCCACTAAAAAATACAGAGTTTTTTTCCCCCAGGCAGAGAAGAAATAGGAGGGAAGTGGTTTAAAAAAGATAAGGTGCAATTGGGAGATATCTTGGTGGGAGATGAAATAGGAGCATTTGGTGAATTGAAAAAAAAAGAGGGAGAGATTTTCACTAAATTAGACGAATGGCGGTATTTCCAATTGAGGTGTTTTGTTAGAAGTCTGCCAAGACCTTTAAGGACAAGAGACAATTGGAACTTGTTCGAAAAGATATTGGGAACACAAGGTGATGGGAAACACGGGATTGCTAGAATTTATAAAATACTCACTGAACTAGACACAAACACGAAGCCAACATATATAACAAAATGGGAAATGGATATGGGAGTGGTGATAGATGAGGAAAAGCAGAGGAGAATGTATAGATTAACTCACGAAAATGTCTCTATGAGAGAAGTAGAGATGAACTATAAGTGTGTGACAAGATGGCACATTTCACCAACAGTAGAAAATAAGATGTGTGGAGAGAGTACACCGTTGTGTTGGAGGGGATGTGGAGAAATAGGCACAATATGCCATATATGGTGGGGATGCCCAAAAATCCAGATATTCTGGAAAACAATAATCCACTTAATAAGAAAATTGACAGAAATAGACATAAAGCTAGATCCAGAAGTATGTATCTTGCACATCACGGATATAACGGTAAATAAATATAAAAAATCAGGGATATGGCACTATATAAATGCTGCAAAAGCCCTGATACCCAAGTTCTGGCGGCGAATAGAGGCACCAAAGGAAGAGGACTGGATTGAAAGAGTCGAGCAGATTAAAAAGATGGAAAGGTTGTGCCATACCCAAGAAGATAAGATGGAGGCTTACTATGGGAAATGGGAGAACTGGGAAAAAGCTAGATTATATATGAGGTATAGGAAAGAATAAAGATAACAGAAAAATTCCACTTGCTGATATAAGAAGACGAAGAGAAAAGGTAGAATAGGCAGAGGGGATACGGGGTGGGGGTGGGGGGGAAAGGTAGCATAGAGTATATAAAGTAGAAATGTTGGTTAATATAATACTATAGAATATATTTTTATATATATATTTATATTGTGATGATGAAATGTAATTAAAATGGAAAATTAATAAATATTAAATTAAAAAAAAAAATTAAAGTATATCTAAATCCAAAACTTAGTCTCATAAGGGAGATTTCCCTTCACTTCCTGTTTTGTAGACTCAACAGGAAGTTAAAGGACATGTTTCCAATGTGAGAAAACCCCTCTTAGATTTTGCAAGAAATAGGTGTGGCGTTGGAAGAATTCCCTTCTCTTCCTGTTTTGGAGGCAATTTGAAATTTTGGATTAAAGCGATTGTAAGAGTAAAAAGTAAAAAAAAAAAAGTTATCCTTACCTGTTCTGTATAATACTATTGTACAGGGCAGCTCAGTTTCTCCTCTTCTCGGGTCCCAGGCTGGCTTTCCTGGTTTCTCCTCCCTAACAAGTGTCCCCCCATAGCAACCCGCTTGCTATGGGGGCACTTGCGTACGCTCAATCACAAGCCAGCTCTGTATCCATAAGACACACAGCACGGCTGAGCCCCACCACCCACTCCCTCCTCATTGGCTGTGATTGACAGTAGTGGGAGCCAATGGCTCTTATTACTATGTCTGAGCCAATGAGGAGGGAAAGAGCCAGGAGAGCTGCTGATCTCATGCACATCAGTAAGTATTATGCGGCTGAGGGGAAGCTGCACACTGGAGGTTTCTTATCTTCGTACATTGAATGCATGAAGGTAAAAAAACAAAAACCTTCAGCCTTTAGAACCACTTTAACATAATTTTCCTTTCCAGATGTGATCAGGACAATTGAAGAAAGCAAAGGGTACAAAGTAAAAAAAAGTTATCCTTACCTGTTCTGTGTAATAGTATTGTACAGGGCAGCCCTGTTTCTCCTCTTCTCGGGTCCCTGGCTGGCTCTTCTGGCTTCTCCTCCCTAAAAAGTGCCCCCATAGCAACCCATTTGCTATGGGGGCACTCTCACACGCTCAATCCCGAGCCAGCTCTGTATATCCATAGGACACACAGAGCACGGCTCAGCCCCACCACCCACTCCCTCCTCATTGGCTGTGATTGACAGCAGCAGGAGCCAATGGCTTCTACTACTATGTCTGAACCAATGAGAAGGGAGAGAGCCTGGAGAGCTGCTGATCTCATGCACATCACTAAGTATTATGGGCCTGAGGGGAAGCTGCACACTGGAGGTTTCTTACGTTCGTATTAGTACATTGAATGCATGAAGGTAAAAAACAAACCTTCAGCCTTTAAAACCACTTTAACATCACTTTCCTTCCCAGTGGTGATCAGGACAATTGAAGAGGGCAAATCTCCGTAATAGGGATACAGATGACCATAAAAGCCTGACTGTGGTTCTAACCCTCACCACTTTATCAAGTCTAAAGAAAATGTGTTTTTTTAGCCTTTTGGTTATACTTTAAGAATTGCTCTCCTGTGTCCTTTCATATAGAAATCCATTGTGACATTACACAAGGTGGCAGCCCCTGACATAATACATACTGTTGGTTATCTCAGTCAATTCAGGTTTGCTATAGGCAATAAAATGTAACTGGATTAGAACTGTTCCTACTTCATTCATGGAATGTTTCCTTTCTTGTCGGTTATCTTTCAATCAATTTGTAGTGCCCATTTCCCTTTGTTTATCACGTGCTAATTTGGATAAGTGAGGACATTTCAAGGTTATTCAGTCACTTAAGCACGCTTGCCCCATGACTTTTATTGGGGGGGACCCCATGTAGGTCACACATACACAAGTCGTCCATGTCCTTGGCTTTGATGGAGAACACAGCTTATTATGGAACGAATACATGGTTACCTCCCCCCCCCCCCTTTTTTTTTTTTTTTGTTTTCTTCGTTCTTTACTTTACTTTTCCCTTCCTTTTCCCTTTAATTTTGTTTTTTTTTACATTCTTTACTGCTACCTTCCTTTTTTTTGCAGCAGCATATAAAATTGCATTTGCCACCATTTTATTCTCCAGAGCCCCTGTATTCAGAAAATGTGTGTGTGGCTTAGAGTTCATTTCTAGCAAAAAAAAAATTACACGTTTTTTAACGTGTTCAGAAAAATAAAAACAATTGCTCCCCATAGATAAGTAGTTAACAACCAAGTTCTGAAAACCCGGGGGTGGGAAGGATTGGCAACCATGTGACCACTGATTTGGCTGTCACAGTGATCAAATGATCGGGATCTGGCCCCGCCGGCTAATGATCGTTAGTCCGGACCGAGAGCTGAGAGTGTGCTGTCAGCAAAGAAACATTGGCCGCCCTGCGGCGCAAATGCATAGCGTGTGGACATTAAAGCCCACACTTTTGCTGCACATATGGCATGTGTTAATATGGGTGACAACTGTCAGGAATGGACTTGCCAGTAATGGTGGGACTCACCTGCCTTGTGGGCTGCAGTACCAGGGCTGGCCAGCGGGTGCTCCCAGCAATCAGAGACTCAACCCTGCAGCCAGCCAAACACCTGAAGCTGATTATGCAGGTGTATTTAAGGGATGGCCAGACCTGCAGTCTCTGCCTTGGTGTGTGTTTTTCCTGGGCCCCTGTATCTTGTTACCTGCATCCCTGTCCCTGTCTGATTCGTTGCCGACCCTGCCTGATCCGGACCTCTGCTGACTTCTCCTGTTTGATCCCTGGCTTGTGACCCCGACCATTCTCTGCCTGACCCCCTGTACCTACCTGCCCGTTAGTTGCTGTACCCGGCTCGTGACCTGACTATTCTCTGCCTGCTCCTCCTGTTCCTACCTGCCCGATTGTTATTGACCCGGCCTGCCTGACGACGCTTGCATTGTATGTACTGTTATCTGTGGGTGGTTGGTTTGGTTCGTTTGCACTGTGTTATGTTTTAGTATTGCACTGCGTTTGTTTGTATTGTTAGTCTTTAATTGTCTTCTTGTTTATAACATATCTGAAGCCTGCGTTTCCCTGCGTCAGTTCACATACCTCTGGTCTTACCCGGGAGCCCTGACAACAACAGGTTAAAGGAAATTGTACAACCGTGTTGTAACACCATAGGGTCAGCTTTAGACTTGCGTATACATGAGACCCAACGTGACGCAAGCTCATCTAAGCAGCCTGTAATAGGTTGCGCATCAGGCCTTGCTTGGTGGGAATTGGGAAACGCTTGCAGATGCCCTCCTTTCAAAGACCGTATAGGCAAAGGCATCTGCTGAAGGAGAAAAAAAGGACTTGGTTCAGATTGTAGAGGCAATGTAAATTTCACGTCTGTCATCCTGGGCCCGAATTTTCCTTATTTTGTTCCTCTGTTATCCCATATGCTGTCATAGCAACCAGCCGACGCCGATACCTGCAGCCAAGTCTTGTGGCAAAAGCTTTGATTATAAAGGCACGGCTTTCTGAGGAGTACAAGCCCGGGATTGTTCGACTTTTTTTTTTTTTTTTTTTTTAAATTTGTTTAATTGTGCATCGCCGTGCTGCCGAAGGAAAAACTGAAATGGGGGGGGGGGGGGGGCATTGGACTGGCTGTCAGTCTCGGGGGTGTCTGAGGCTCTTGTGTGTTTTTGTGCACTGACGGCCGCCCGTCAGGATAATGACGGCTCAGTGGAGGGGTCTGATTTCTTCTTCTTTTTTTTTTTTTTTTTTCTTCTCGAGCAGCATTTCTGGGCTCCCAGTCATTGCTACAAAGGGGAATTATGGGTTATAAAAAAGCCTTTCACGTTGCACATGAAGCTGTGCCTGTTGTTGGAGCCGCAGTCATCAAAGGTGAATTTCAGGGACCGTTGATTTCCGCAGAAGTGACACCATTTTTCTAGTGGAGCACCTAGAGTAGACTAACGGCAAACGTGTATTTAGAACTGTGTGCGCACGACGCCTGTTGTATTGTGCGCCTGGAGGGTATAATTAAAGTCCTAACGTCTGTTTTAGGACACCTTGGGGCCACCTAATGAGAACCACACTGGAGGAAGTTGGATCCTGTAAAGGGTTAATAATGGAGCTTGTTGCCAATTAGTAGATAAAAGAATGTAAGGGCGGTATTTTTTTTTTTTCCCCGTTCTTCACGTGTTCTTACGTATCGGCATTTAAAAATACTGCAGCCTCTGCACGCTGGAACTGCGTAAAGCAAACGCTTGATTTGGATCATTGCCATTTCTGGAAGGTGTGTCAGGTGACTTGTATTGACGTCTGTGTGTACAGGGGCCTAAAGAGGTTATTTAATAATGGAACATAAAGAATAGAGCTGTGTTATTGGCTCGGTTACAAGAAGGTTAACCCTTTAAAGCAGTATTCAACCCAAAAGCAAACATTTGTTATATTGCAGCTTAGCAATGCTTAGATGTGGTGGCTGCATTTGTTTTCTTTTCTAAGGGCTCATGTACACTGCAGCTGATGAACTCACGTTTAGGAGCGGTTCAGCGTTTTTTTTCAGCAGCCCCTGAACTCTCCCTAATGTTTTCCTATGTGTCCGTGTACACATCTTTGTTTACAGGCAGTTGAGTTTAGTCGTTTTTTTTGAATGCAGAAAACAGGCGTTCAGCAGTCGATTTTAGCAGCGGTTCAAACGCTAAACGTGGCAAATCGCGTTTTTAAGTGTTTGCGTCTGAAAATGTTTTTTTTAGCTCTTCCAGTTCCCAATGCTGTCCATAACCTTTTTTTTCATCATGAAAAATGCATGCAAAGCGTTTTCAAGGTACTCAGAAGGACAAAACACTGAACACAGGATGTTCCTACCAAGCTTGTCACACATTGCAATGACCAATTCACACCTCAGACCTTTCCCACCCTTGGAAACAAAAGATATGTTGATGACCTCAAATTCCTCATGAGGACCCCCTGCCAGGTGACCTTAATGACTCCCTCCACCAGACACCTTTCCAACCCTTGGAAACAAAAGATATATTAATGAACATTCACACCTCAAATTCCTCCTGAAGACCCCCTGCCAGGTGACCTTAATGACTCCTCCACCAGACACCTTTCCCACCCTTGGAAACAAAAGAAAGTTTAATGAGCAACTCACACCTAAGCTAATCTCAACACATACTGCTGTCTCTGCTTCTACTCTCTGTATTTCTCTGAAAGAGTTTGAAATAGTTAATAATGTACCACTTTTCAGTGCATTCTGGGCATTTGGGAGGTTCTCCTGTGCTTATCTTTAAACAACGCTTCTAAACACAAACGAGTTATGCAAACGCGACTAAACAGACTTTTTTTAAATCTACGTTTTCTAGCAGTCCGTTTCCACCGTGATTCAGCCAGTAAGTCGTTGTTTTTTTTTGGTTTTTTTTTTGTTTTGTTTTTTTTCAAAAGAACAAGCTCTTTTGCAGATTGTAACCGTATACATGGATGAGACAAACATTTTACCGCTGACAGGGGTGCTTGCTATGATCAGCCTTTATTCATGTAAAACCTTTATCCCAAAAGGAAAAAAACAGGTTATAAGTGTTAGCTGGAGTTCAACTTTAGTTAATGTATCTAAATCTCTAAATCTGCTAGTACATCTCTGCTGTGCCCCCAGTGCTCCTCCATCCAGAGTGGAGGTGCTCTAATACAGGAGGTGTCACTAGCCAGATCACCAGGTGAAAACGGAGGGGATAAAGCCAAAGAAAAGACAACTAATGCAGCCGCCACATCAAATGAATATGCTGCAAAATATTAGTTTTGGGTTTATTATCGATTTAAGGACCAGGTCGGCATAGATCTGATTTGATGATCAGGGTACAGATCTACAGTGACTGTTTTTAAAGTGAACCTGTCATGTTCACCAAAGCATATAAACTGGCATCACTACCAAAGGGCAGGCAGCTGGTGGTGACCACAAGTACCTGCACTTGCCTTTTAAATTGGTCATATTGGGGCCTGGACCCGGGCTGCATACTCTTGCATTGACTGCAGACTAAACGCTAGGTACACCCCTGTTCATCATGCCATGACCACATGTTCATCATGCCAAGGCCACATTTTAGAGGTTAGCAGGGACACTGCTGGGGCCTGGCTCCATGAGGGGAAGGGACTTAACATGGGCTTTGAAGGAAATCATGGTCTTGTACACATCTATCCTGGGTCAGGGCTCATTTGCACTGCAGGTGCTGAGCGGATGCACTCCTGCTTACAGAACACGAGGTCGGTCACCTGGCACAGGAGCCATTCAAAGGATGTTTGTCATTTTCTGAATGAATACAAAGTGTTCTCTGATTGGAGTGTTCTCAGAGAGACCGGGTGATGACATCAGTGCTCTCCACCTCGTCCAATCGGTACACTGCGTTCATTGAGAAAAATTCAAAGCATTTTCCAAATGGCGCCAATGCCCAGCAGCCAACCACCTGTGTTTTAGGATACAGCAGGGCAGCCGCTCGGTATCGGACCCGGGAGCAAGTGGAGATCACTGGAGGAGCGGTGTCTACATCAGTGATTTCCGACTTCCAGGAACATCAGCCAGGTATGGTATATACATAGTTACATTGGTCTAAGCCAGGGGTAGGCAACCTGCGGCTCTCTAGCTGTTGTGGAACTACATTTCCCATGAGGCATTGCAAAGATTACAAAACTGACAGTTACACCTATGACTTGCAGAGGCATGATGGAACTTGTAGTTCTGCGGCTAATGTAATTGTGGGGAGTGCAAAATCTGGTGCAGCTCTGCACAGGAACCAATCGGCTTCTAGGTTTTATGGCCAAAGCTTAATCGAACCAGCTGAAGTTAGAAGCTGATTGGCCGCCATGCACAGCTGCATCAGATCCTGAGTGCTCCAGTTTTAGTGAATCTTCCCAACCCCCCCCCATGTGTAATATAGCCATACCTGGAATAGTTCTTTAAACGCTTGCTGACTGCATCACTTAGATGTACGGCATCAAAGCGGCTCTCCTGCGCAGGACTGCGTACCTAGTACGTGATCTGGCTCTTCCAGGTAGGGGTCACAGGCACCGGCAAATGAGCCTTTTTTTTGGGGGGGGGGGGGGGACGAATACTTGTCCCCGCCTTCAAGACAGAGCTGTGTTTACATACACAGAGCTCTGCCCTGTCCTGTTTTGCCGATCAGCGGGTCCCCGACATCAATAATTGGCCGGTACCCGCTGATCGGCGAACCAGGGCAGGACAGAGCTCTGTGTATGTAAACGCAGCTTTGTCTTGACAGCGGGGATGAGTAGTCGGGTGTGTCTCTCCCCCCCCCCCCCCCCCCCAAAAAAGGCTCATTCCAAGCAGCACTCCATACACATACAAATCACTGTTAGGCACATAGTTAACCCCTTGATCGCCCTGGCCCCTTCCCAGTGTCATTAGAACAGTGTCCATGTGTATTATTAGCACTGATCCATGTATTGGTGTCAATGCTTCCCACAAAGTGTCAGATTGACCCCTGTACTATCACAGTCCCGCTATAAGTCGCGGCTAGTATAAAATAAATAAAAACCCCCAGTATATATACACCATAGTTTGTAGACGATAAAACTTTTGCACAAATCAATATACACTTATTAGGGTTTTTTTTTCTTATCAATATGTAGCAGAATACATTTTTTCCTAAGTATATGAAGACATTTTTTTTCCTTGGATATGTTTTACAGCAGAAAGTGTAGAAGAAAAATTTTTGTAAACATTTTTGGTCTTTTTTTCGCTTATATAATAAAAAATAAAAGCCAGTGGTGATCAAGTACCACCAAAAGAAAGCTCTATTTGTGTGGGGAAAAAAAATTGTGTGAAGCGTTACATGACCGCGCAATTATTTAAAGTAGAGCAGTTGGATATGTTTTACAGCAGAAAGTGTAAAAAAAATGTTTTCAAAATTTTTTTTTTTTTTTTTTTGCTTCTATAATAAAAAATAAAAACCCAGTGGTGATCAAGTACCACCAAAAGAGAGCTCTATTTTGTGTGAGAGAAAAAATTGAAGGGTTACATGACCGCGCAATTATTTAAAGTAGAGCAGAAAGTGTAAAAAAAAAATAATTTTTTTTCACTTCTAAAATAAAAAATGAAAAACCCAGTGGTGATCAAGTACCACCAAAAGAAAGCTCTATTTGTGTGTGAGAAAAAAAAAATAGTTTTTACACTTTCTGCTGTAAAACATGCTCTACTTTAAATAATTGCACAGTCATGTAACGCTTCACACAATTTTTTTTTCTTTCACACAAATGGAGCGTTCTTTCGGTGGTATTTGATCACCACTGAGTTTTTTATTTTTTATTATATAAGCGGGAAAAAAAAATGTTTTACACTTTCTGCTGTAAAACATATCCAACTGCTCTACTTTAAACAATTGCACGGTCATGTAACACTTCACACAATGTAAAAAAAAATAGTTGTTTTTTTTTTGCTTATATAATAAAAAACCCAATGGTAATCAAGTACCACCAAAAGAAAGCTCTATTTGTGTGAAAGAAAAAAAAAATAGTTTTTACACTTTCTGCTGTAAAACATATTTAACTGCTCTACTTTAAATAATTGCACAGTCATGTAACGCTTCACACAATGTTTTTTTCTTTCACACAAATAGAGCTTTCTTTCGGTGGTATTTGATCACCACTGAGTTTTTTTATTTTTTATTATATAAGAGAAAAAAAATATTTTTTTTACACTTTCTGCTGTAAAACATATCCAACTGCTCTACTTTAAATAATTGCACGGTCATGTAACACTTCACACAATGTAAAAAAAAGTTTTTTTTTTTGCTTATATAATAAAAAACCCAATGGTAATCAAGTACCACCAAAAGAAAGCTCTATTTGTGTGAAAGAAAAAAATAAATTTTGTGTGAAGCGTTGCATAACCGCGCAATTATCAGTTAAAGTAGAGCAGTGTCAAACAGCAAAAAATGGCCTAGTCAGGCCTTCCGGAGGGCAAGTGTTTAATACAAAGTCCTTCTTTACAGAAGATGATATATTTTGGTGACATGGTCACTTTAAGAAATCATTGTACAATATTTGATACACTGTTGCAATTCTCATCCATGCGTTCTTTCGGTGGCAGTGCATTAATAAAGGTATTGAAGTTCTTGCTCTGAAATCCTTCCTCTAATCCTGTGTGTAGAGGCTCTGTTCTATAGAATAATCTCCCTAACCGATCTGTGTGCACTGATTAAAATACCAACTGAAGAATCGGCCGCTGCTGCCTTGTGCCTGAAAGTCACGTGGGCTACTTATGCTGACGTCTCTCAGCCTATGACGGCATTCGCATAACTCCAGGATTCCTAGAAAACCGGAGTTTAGATTAGTCTGAGTTTCCTGGAAATTCCATTAGGGGAAAAAAAAAACGTGAATGTATATACAGTGGAGAATAGGATTCTATAGGTCTGGCAAACCACTGCCATCTGCTGTCTGTCTGAAGGCACATCACTCGATGTATATACTTGATTATAATGCAGACCATACACGGGTCGAATTCCAAACCAATTTTCTTTAGAAGATCTGACATTTTGTAATCCAATGGTGCCACCATTGATTTTGAAGTTTGACCAACCAAGCCTTTTATTTCACCTCCTGTTGCTACAGGAAAGGATTTTTGTGGCCAAGTATTTTCTTTCCAGGTCATTTCTTTTTCAGTTACATTTCTCTCATTGATTTAGAATGTTAATCGTTCTTCAAAAAATGTCCAGCATGCCCGACCACTCAAATTTGACGGTCACTCGAAAATGGGCCGTTGTTGTGGTCCACTAATGGTGCGAAATGTGAAAGAAAATTATTTCGGAATTTGACCCATGTATGGCCGGCTTAATGAGGATCTGTCACTTTCCCATTCAAGGAATGGGGACAGACTTCCTTCATAGGACACGTACCACCCAATGATTCCTTCATTATGGTCCCCCACTGCTTGGTATTTCCAAGTTATGAGGGAGCATGCGATCTTCTGTCTTCCTCCGAGGATCTTGTGCTCCAGCCAACCACTGGATCCAAATGCAGTCACATGAGTGGGGAGAAGGTCACCAATACCGTGTAAGCTCTATCATGTAGCTTACGATGGCACATACACTAGTTAGCCATAACTTCATGACCACCCACCTAAAATTGAGTAGTGCCCCTTTTTGCTGCCAAAACAGCCCTGACCCTTTGAGGCACAGACTCCACTAGACCTCTGAAGGTATGCTGTAGTATCTGGTGCCAAGCCATCAGTAGCAGATTCTTTAAGTCCATGGAGGCCCCACCTGCAGTTCTTTATCTTTGCTGCTTCATCAGTCTTTTGTGCCCATGAAGTAATACTTGGAATCTTCAGTCGGCAATGTTTTTATTCAGACTTCAAACTATACAGGAAACACAAGGGAGGGCCACACCAGCTCAGAGAGTCCAAAGTGAGATATCAAATGGAGAGCCAACGTGTTTTGGGGGTTCTGACACTCCTTTTATATCAGGGCTGCAATATGAGCAAGAAAATATAAAAGTTCAAATTGAATCTAAAAGTGCATTGCAAAAATAGTTTTATATACAACGTATCTATGTAGTATACACTGATCAGCAACTTTGCCCACCCACCTAATATTGAGTTTGCCACCAGAACAGCCATGACCTGTCAAGGCATGGACTCCACTAGACCTCTAAAGGTGTGCTGTGATATTTGGCACCAAGTCCTTTAAGTCCATGGAGGTGGGGCCTCCATGCATCGAATTTGTTTTTCCAGCACATCCCTCAGATGCTAGGATGGATTAAGATCTGGAGATTTTGGAGGTCAAGTCAACAACGCCTCGAACTAGTGTTCCTCAAATCATTTTTGCAGTATGGCAGGGCCCATTATTATGCTGCAAGAGGCAGCTGCTAGCAGGGAATACTGTTCCTATGAAGGGTGTACTTGGTCAGCGACAATGTTTAGGCAGGTGGTACATATCAAAGTAACATCCACAGGAATGGCAGGACCCAAGGTGTGCCAGCAGAACATTGCCCAAAGCATCACACCGCCAGTTTGCTGCCTTCCCATACTGCATCCTGGTGCCATCTCTTCCCTGGGTAAGCAACGCACCCACCCACATGATGTAAAAGAAATGCAAATAGTCAGATCAGGCCACCCTCCTTCATAGCTCCGTTGTCCAGTTCTGATGCTCACATGTCCATTATAGGTGCTTTTGGCTGTGGACATGGGTCAGCATGGGCACCCTGACTGTCCTGCCTCGCCACTGGCTATCCCCGCTTCAGTCTATCCTGGACACGGCTGCCAGACTCATTCACCTTTCCAACCGCTCCGTATCCGCCACCCCCCTCTGCCAATCCCTCCACTGGCTTCCGATTGCGCAACGGATCAAATTCAAAATCCTAACGCTGACGTACAAAGCTGTCCACCATACTGCCCCGAACTACATCACCGACCTAATATCCAAGTACCACCCAACACGCACCCTACGCTCCTCACAAGACCTCCTTCTCTCTAGTTCCCTGGTCTTCTCCTCCCATGCCCGCCTCCAGGACTTCTCCAGGGTGTCACCCATCCTCTGGAATTCCCTGCCCCAACCCATCAGATTATCACCTACTCTCCTCTTCTTTAGGAGAAAACCCACCTCTTCAGGGAATCCTACCCCACCCCCTGCTAACCTGCCGACCTCCTCCACTCTTCCTACCACTCCATCCCCCACAGCTATCTCCTCCTGTGCCACCATCCCCTCCCTCCTAGATTGTAAGCTCGAAAGAGCAGGGCCCTCGATCCCCTCATGTTTTGCATTGTATTGGTATTGTTCTGTCACGTGTTCTGTCCCCCTTTGTAATGTACAGCGCTGAGCGAACTATTGGCGCTTTATAAATACTGTATAATAATAATATAGCCCCATAAAGAACAAACCGTGATGCTCCTTTTTTTTTTTTTTTTTCTGCTTTCAACACAACTTCAGGGACAACATGTTCACTTGCTGCCTAATACATCCTACCAAACGTTAGATGCCATTGTAACAAGATAATCAATGTTCTTCACTTTACCTGTCTTAGTTATGGCTGATCTGAGTATATATCACCCCAGATCTCCTCTATTATGACCAGTTCTGCCTTCATCACACCCATTTTTCAGACGCACTGTTTGATATTAGTCTGTCTTTTATAGCACTGTATATATTTGTTTTATTCCTAATACTTTCTTCTGTTTTTTTTTTTTTTAGGTGACAAAGTTGAAACTACCTCACTGATGGAGCAGCTAAGGGGAGAGGCCTTAAAGTTCCATAAACCTGGTATATTGTTTCTTCTATAAGAACACCAATCAATTTTTGTACTACTTTAATGAATGGTAATGGATGATTTAAAAGGGCAGTCCCCCTAGAAATGATATTATGGTTTTATGGTGCAGGCTGGTTCTTTTGTCTCTTGGGGACTCGAGTTCACTGAAATATCCAGCCTGTACAGCTGCCATGGATTTTTATAAGAGGGTCCTTTTTTATTCTATGTTTAAAATGTTACTAAACCCGCAACAGTAAAATCGGTCTGTATATGCAGTAAAGCATGCACTAGATGGCCAGTAAGCTTCAATATTTTACCTTTTTCTGCTTGTGGGTTTAGATACAGAACATTTTGGGTGTTCTTCTGTTGCAGTCACCTGAATATAAAATGCATTTGTAGTTGGTGTTACTAAACCCAGAACCCTGCATTCACCATAACTGGTAAACAGAAACATGGAAATGTAAATGTAAACTGCCAATAGTAATTTTCTCATCAGCCGTTCCAGCAGTCTTGTGACTTTCAGTGTCCAGCAGAGCACTGGTTAAAGTTTTCATTCTCTTATGACACTGCAATACCCCATATCCTCTGTCTGGACAGTGCTGATTGGCCCTGTGCCAATCACATGCACCCTTCCAAAGGGGAAAAAAAACGCCAGCAATACACACCAAACTGAGCATGTGCAGAGTGACTCCTAGAGTTCTGTACTATCAGCAGATGGATTGGGGACAGTAGAAGGGGAGGATCAGAGAAGACCGGATCAAACAGCCTTTTTACACAATCCAGAGGATTAACCCCTTAGGTTCCGCAGAGAGTATAACAAGCATGCTTTACTGCATATACAGACTGATTGTACTGTAATGCTTTAATAATTACATTGCTGCATTTATTTGTGGCTTTTATCTCTGCCTTGAGTTCAGCTTTAAGAAGCAGGTATGTTACTCTAGGAAAGCAAGTGTGTTAGGGCCGCAAAACACCTCCCCCTCTCATTGCCATAACATGGAGGGTGTTCTGTAGTCCAGAGGTAACTGGGAACCAGTAACTGATAACAGTCAGCAAAGGGAGGAGGTACAGAAAGTTATCGGCTCACTAGATTTCTAGCAGGATCAATGGGTATTTTATCACACTTATCCAACAGATATACTGTAACAAAACATTTTCAGTGGTTTATTTAAAGTGGTTGTAAACCTCAGACATGCAATATGAACAACGCATATCCCTCTATAGTGTGTACTTGTCTCAATTAAGAGCACCAAATGTCATTTCTACCTGCAGATTCCTTCCTCTATCAGCATGAGTCACCTCTGCTAAGTTTTTCCAACATAAAAAGAAAAAAAAAAAGGTGACAGAGGAGGGATCTCCAGCACACAGCCTGTTTTTGTCATCCTCAGTTTTGTTCCTATTTGCTGTGTGAAGGGGGGGGGGGGGGTGTGTCTTGTCCCTTCCCTCCTCTCCCTCCTTCCCTCCTCTCCCCCCTTTCCTCCTCTCCCCCCTTCCCTTTCCTCCTCTCCCCCCTTCCCCTTTCCTCCTCTCCCCCATTTCCCTTTCCTCCTCTCCCCCATTTCCCTTCCCTCCTCTCCCCCATTTCCCTTCCCTCCTCTCCCCCATTTCCCTTCCCTCCTCTCCCCCCTTTCCCTTCCCTCCTCTCCCCCATTTCCCTTCCCTCCTCTCCCCCATTTCCCTTCCCTCCTCTCCCCCATTTCCCTTCCCCCTCCTCTCCCCCATTTCCCTTCCCCCTCCTCTCCCCCATTTCCCTTCCCCCTCCTCTCCCCCATTTCCCTTCCCCCTCCTCTCCCCCATTTCCCTTCCCCCTCCTCTCCCCCATTTCCCTTCCCCCTCCTCTCCCCCATTTCCCTTCCCCCTCCTCTCCCCCATTTCTCTTCCCCCTCCTCTCCCCCATTTCTCTTCCCCCTCCTCTCCTCCTCTTCCCTCCAACCAGCTCTTGGAGCTCTCCCCACTGAGATTGACAGTGTGTGATTCTATCTCTCCGCCCCGTTTTCTGACAGCTCAGACTAGGTTTATAAATTCTAGACTTTGAATGGATGTAGAGAAGAGAATACTGCAGATAAACGGGTACAACTTATGTAAGAGGATTTGTTTTAATCTCTGAGGCCATTCACTTCACTGGGAGTATGTATGGGTTTACAGCCACTTTATCAAACCAAAAAGAGAGCAAATGAGAGAACTTTTTGGGGTTTACATACGCTTTAGGATCAGCAACTAGAACTGTGTCAGGGTGATTTTTTTCCATCGGTGCCCCCAAGAGACATCTTGAGAAAACATGAAGGCTGCATTTAATGACGACTTGCTTTAAAAAATTTGGTTGTCTGGCTGTTATTCTGACACTTTCTTCTCCCCCCCCAAACTGCCTACCCGAATGCTTACATTGCAACCTGACAGGGCTGTACACATGCTGTGGCCACGGCTTTTTTAACTCTGGTCCATAGTTGGGCAATATAAAAGAAAAGTAATGATAAAAGAAAAAACACCTTCATCAGGCAGAAGTAACGCCTCCTGAGCGCCTGCAGCCACTGCTGTACCGCCCTCTGCAAAGCAATCTATTATGGATCACTTTACAGAGGGCAGTAAGCACAGCTTCATGTCTGAATGAGTCCTAAAATCACTGGCTCAGCGCAAGCATGCAGGTTCGAACATCGGACTTTCCAGATTTATATATTCATTCCTGCTCTGCGGCTTTGAAAGTGTTAAAAGCAGAAGATTAGCTTAACATAGACGGGCAATTAGTCTTCCCAGAAGGGGGTCAGAAATGGCAGCCCCCCCCCCCCCCATATTCTTTTTGTAAGCTTACATTAAGCAACCAGCAGGTGGCATTTTATTGCCGGATTTATCCCGTGATTGATATCATATTTCTGTGCAGAGTCCACTAAACACTAGTGTATGAAAAAAAAAACACGCAACTGCATAAATCTCAAGATCCTAAAATCTGCCACCTTCCCTGTCTGATGCCATGGTGGAGAGTTTGGAATCTGATGGTTTGATTGCTCCTGTGGACAGATGTCTTTTATACAGGTAACAAAATGAGATTAGCAGCACTCCCTTTAAGAGACTACCTTCTAATCTCAGCTTGTTACCTGTATGAAAGACACCTGGGAGCCAGAAATCCTGCTGAATGATAGGGGATCAAATACTTATTCCCCTCATGAACATGCAGATCAGTCATCATTTGTTAGACGTGCATTTCTTTTGAACTTTTTGTTGCTATTCTGTCTCAGTGTTACCATTCACCGAACATTCGATTTTTAGACCGATCATTTCTTTGTGAGCGGGCAAACATTCAAACTCAGCAGGGGATCAAATACTTATTTCCTTCACTGTATCTGCCTATGATCTACAATAATCCCTCCACTAGTTTCCCATTGCCCAACGGATAAAATTCAAACCAATAACATATAAAGCCATTCATAACTCCGCCCCAAATTACATCACTGATCTTGTCTCCAAATATCACCCAAACCGTACTCTCCGCTCCTCGCACAACCTCCTACTCTCTATCTCCCTTGTCTCCTCCTCCCATGCCCGTCTCCAGGACTTCTCCAGAGCTTCCTCTGGAACTCGCTACCCCAATTTATCAGACTATCGCCTACTCTGCTCACTTTTAGGCGATCTCTGAAAAACTGTCTCTTCAGGAAAGCCTATCCTGTCTTCAGCTAATAATGGAATCTTCTATTCCTCCTACCAGTCCATCCCCCACAGTTACTACCTTTTTGTACCACTAGCCCCTCCCTCCTAGATTGTAAGCTCCCAGGATCACGGCCCTCCTATCCCTCTTGTATTGAACTGTATTGTTGCTGTATTGTCTCCCATTATATTGTAAAGTGCTGAGCAAACTGTTGGCGCTATATAAATCCTGTATAATAATAATATATATAAATCCTGTATAATATATATAAATCCTGTATAATAATAATATATATAAATCCTGTATAATAATAATATATATAAATCCTGTATAATAATAATATATATAAATCCTGTATAATAATAATATATATAAATCCTGTATAATAATAATATATAAATCCTGTATAATAATAATAATATATAAATCCTGTATAATAATAATAATATATAAATCCTGTATAATAATAATAATATATAAATCCTGTATAATAATAATAATATATAAATCCTGTATAATAATAATAATATATAAATCCTGTATAATAATAATAATATATAAATCCTGTATAATAATAATATATAAATCCTGTATAATAATATATAAATCCTGTATAATAATATATAAATCCTGTATAATAATATATAAATCCTGTATAATAATAATATATATAAATCCTGTATAATAATAATATATATAAATCCTGTATAATAATAATAATATATATAAATCCTGTATAATAATAATATATAAATCCTGTATAATAATAATATATAAATCCTGTATAATAATAATAATAATACAATTGCATGCGTGTCTCCCTCCTTGATGTACCTGAGCTAGTCGTCACCAAGTTTCAAAAAAAAAATTCAAGTGCCATGTAAGCCGCTGTGCTTCTGCATTAGCGGCACTGCCAGTTGGTGTGAAGTTCATGGTGAGAGTCTATAGACACCTCATTTTCGCACTTGTTGGATAATGGGGATGGCATGTTGCCTTCTGTCCCATTTTAAGAATGTATTGGTTGGCTGTATGTAGTGATTTCAGTGATTCTTTACTAAAGAAATAACCTGCTCTCTCCACTTAGGTGAAAATTACAAAACAGAAGGTTATGTGGTGACACCAAAAACCATGGAACTACTGAAGCAACACCTGGAAATCACTGGGGGGCAGGTAAAATAAAATCGGAACATTTAGAGGGGTCCTCTTTAAGCTTTTCGGGCATGTTTGCTTTTTATCAATGCTGACAGGTGTGTTTTTTTTTTTTTGTTTTTTTTTTTCTTTTTTTAAATATATACAATGGACAGGGCTTTTTTCAGTGGGAACGCGGGGAAACACAGTTCCGGCACCCCCAGCACTGAATGTATGTAATGGCAAGGGGTGCAGGAGGGTCTATTGATGCTGGCTGCTGGGGGATCTATTGTCACTAATGGGAATCTATTTTTGCATGGGGGTCTGTTGTTACTGGGGGGGGGAGGCAGTTGTTGCTGGAAGGGATCTCCTGTTGCAGGAGGAGTCTAATGTTGCTGGCTGCTGGAGGGTCTATTGATGCTGGCTGCTGGGGGATCTATTATCACTAATGGTAATCTATTTTTGCATTTGGGTCTGTTGTTGCTGGGGGGGGTTAGTTGTTGCTGGAAGGGATCTCCTGTTGCAGGAGGAGTCTATTGATGCTGGCTGCTGGAGGGTCTATTGATGCTGGCTGCTGTGAGATCTGTTGTTGCTGCTGGGGGGCTATGGTTACTGGGGTGGTTTGTCGTGGGGGGATCCATTGCTGCCAGGGGTCTATTGTGTGGGGAATCAATTTTTGCTGGTTGCCTATTGTGTGGGGGATCAATTGTTGCTGGCTGCATGGGATCTATTGTATTTTACGTCTTTTCTTGTTATTAACAAATTACTTAGCAATATAAAATGATACTTGGCTCTGTGTTCTCTAAAACGGGTTGTACTGGGAGCAACAAAATGTGATTATTTTAAAGGGGGGGGGATTCTTTTCTAAACCAATTGTCATTTTTTTATATTTTAATGTTTTACGTAACATTTTATATTCTAGCTTGTCTTTGTTTTTAGACTCCGGATGATGTTGTGCTGTACTTCAGCAATGGACATCTTGTTGTATTGTAACATAGTATTTGTATTCCATGTCAAAAGTTAAAGGATATGGTCAATATGGATTTATCTGATCACCAATGTTTTGATTTTGGTTTTAACCTTTGATATGGAACAAAATAATATAATTATTATTATACAGTATTTATAAAGCGCCAATAGTTCGCTCAGCGCTGTACATTACAGAGGGGGACAGAACATGTGACAGAACAATACCAATACAATGCAAAACATGAGGGGATTGAGGGCCCTGCTCCTTGGAGCTTACAATCTAGGATGTTTAATACAATGTTTTAATACAACAAGGTATCTATGTTCATTCCTGAGTGTCTGAGCACCTAAAAAAAAAAAAAAAAAAAAAGCCATCTTTTTTTTCTTTTTTTTTTTTAACCACTTCCAGTGCGGACACTTTTACCCCCTTCCAGCCCAGGCCAATTTTCAGCTTTCAGCGCTATCACACTTTGAATGACAATTGCGCGGTCATGCAACACTGTACCTATATGAATTTTTTAGCATTTTTTGAGACAGATAAAGCTTTATTTTGGTGGTATTTATTCACCGCTGGGATTTTTATTTTTTTTGCTATATAAATGAAAATGTCCAAAAATTTTGAAAAAAAGTTTCTTATAAAATTTTGCGAATATTTCATCATAAATCTTGGCCAAAATTTATTCCGTTATCTTTTTAGTAAAAAAAAAAAAAAAAAACCTAAATTTAATTTTATAATCAAAAATTATAATTTTTAAACTTTTTTTTTTTTGTGTTTTTTTTTTTTTTTTTTACATACTGTCACCATAGTGAAGATTTTTTTTCTTTTTTTTTTTACACTGATTGCTTTTACACCGATAAAGGCTGGAAAAGCAATCATTTCTAATTCTCTCTGGCTGCATTCTTGCAGCCATTGAGAAATACTGTGTGAGCTGTGATTGGTCACAGCTTGTCACATGGTACACGGCTGTTGTGAATAGCCTTGTACCATGTGACCTCTGTGATCATTAACAGATTTCAGAAGTGACATCTTGCTTACTACTCTGCATGTGATCAGGACCTCGCACAGAGGTCCCGTCCTACGATCGTTGTTCCACTGTGTCCGGAGGAGGCAGGGAGCATGCACAAGCAGGGGGCGGGGAGGCTGTTTATAAACGGCCACCCGACCTTGCACTGCCATCGTCTGGCCGTTTTATATACAACGCCCAGACGGGAAGTGGTTAATAATAATTGAATTATGGTAGACAAAAATCCCTAACAATTGGGTGCCCTGGTTTGGGTGCAGCAGGACTGTATCCTGGTTTTAGGTGCACTCCTATTGACTTCTCTTAGACCATGAATTTTTTGAAAATTCATAAAAAAAATGCAGCATGCGGGACTTTGATGCACTTTCATGAACTTGCTTTATCTAATAGAAGCCAATGAAAAAGGGCACCTAAAGCCACATGTAAAACGTTCATAAATTGCGCTGCATGCAAACCACAGAGCACCGGTGTGACCCCCACTGTTGTGTACAGCACTTACAGTATATTCCCTGAACTATGTGCTTATCTGCCTTTTCTGCAAGCTCTGTAATAAGACCGTTCTTGGCTTCTAGGTGAGGACCCGGTTCCCTCCCGAACCAAATGGCATCCTGCACGTTGGTCACGCCAAAGCAATCAATTTTAACTTCGGATATGCCAAGGTGAGCTTTTTCTTTTTTAAAGATAAACTCCGCTAAACAATGCAAGTGAAAAATAATATACTGTATAAAGTAACTATATGCAAGCTGTGCACTTTGCAGTGTGCAAGCCTGAGCCTTCAGTCAATGGGATGCCTTGGAGGGGGCAGGCACAGATACAGATTTTGCTTAACCACTTGCCTACCGGGCATTTTCACCCCCTTCCTGCCCAGGCCCATTTTCAGCTTTCAGTGCTGTTGCTGGTTTTTTTTTATTTTTTGCTAAGCAACCAAAAAATTGTTTTTGTTAGTTTCTGTTCTACAGTTTTATAGACAAGTCATTTTTTTACTTCATGGATGAGGCTGCACTGATGGGCACGGATGAGGCTGCACTGATGGGCACGGATGAGGCTGCACTGATGGGCACGGATGAGGCTGCACGGATGAGGCTGCACGGATGGGCACGGATGAGGCTGCACGGATGAGGCTGCACTGATGGGCACGAAGGAGGCTGCACGAATGAGGCTGCACTGATGGGCACGGATGAGGCTGCACGAATGAGGCTGCACTGATGGGCACGGATGAGGCTGCACTGATGGGCACGGATGAGGCTGCACGATGAGGCTGCACTGATGGGCACGGATGAGGCTGCACGAATGAGGCTGCACTGATGGGCACGGATGAGGCTGCACGATGAGGCTGCACGAATGAGGCTGCACTGATGGGCACGGATGAGGCTGCACGAATGAGGCTGCACTGATGGGCACGGATGAGGCTGCACTGATGGGCACGGATGAGGCTGCACGGATGAGGCTGCACTGATGGGCACGAAGGAGGCTGCACGGATGAGGCTGCACTGATGGGCACGGATGAGGCTGCACTGATGGGCACGGATGAGGCTGCACGATGAGGCTGCACTGATGGGCACGGATGAGGCTGCACGAATGAGGCTGCACTGATGGGCACGGATGAGGCTGCACGAATGAGGCTGCACTGATGGGCACGGATGAGGCTGCACGAATGAGGCTGCACTGATGGGCACGGATGAGGCTGCACGAATGAGGCTGCACTGATGGGCACGGATGAGGCTGCACGAATGAGGCTGCACTGATGGGCACGGATGAGGCTGCACGAATGAGGCTGCACTGATGGGCACGGATGAGGCTGCACGAATGAGGCTGCACTGATGGGCACGGATGAGGCTGCACGAATGAGGCTGCACTGATGGGCACGAAGGAGGCTGCACGGATGAGGCTGCACTGATGGGCACGAAGGAGGCTGCACGGATGAGGCTGCACTGATGGGCACGAAGGAGGCTGCACTGAAGGGCATGAAGGAGGCTGCACAGATGAGGCTGCACTGATGGGCACAGATGAGGCTGCACTGATGGGCACGGATGAGGCTGCACTGATGGGCACGGATGAGAGGCTACACTGACTGGCGGCACTGATGTCCTGATGTGTATATACAGTTGCCGATTACCGGCTCTCCTCTCTCCTCGCTGTGACAGTGTGAGGAAAGTGCAGCCGATAACCAGCAACTGTATTTACATTGTGATCAGCTGTGTCATTGGACACAGCTCATCACATGGTAAAAGGTTGCTGCGATTGGCCCTTTACGATGTCATGTGATCATCTGTGTCCAGAGGACACAGCAATCACAGAGCTTGCTGGGTGCACGCCCCAGGGGGCACGCAAGAGGTGTGGTTCTGGAGGACTTCATCAGGATGCCCTCCCAGTACTAGACCACGCTGTAGCTGTCATTCGGCTATAGCCCGGTCGTCCAGTAGTTAATATCAAAAGTGAACAACAGCCCTCAGCTTTGCCTAGTGTCTGCTAGCTGTCAGAGTGAGCAGCTTATATACCACTTCCAGCCACTAGGTGTCGTGTGGAATTTTAGCCATTGAACTAAATACAAGTTCTCTGACTTAGTGTATTGCATGGAAAAGTAATGGATCTGCACCACTGACCCAGATTCACAGATGATGGACTGAGTGTAGAGGTTCAAGTGGGTGTATAAGATGTATTTTTAATATAGGCAGGTTTGTATTATAGAACCGTAAAATTGTGCAGAATTTCACTTGAACACACAACTGCAGATCCTAACTGCTGTTTCCCATAGTAGTTACGTTTTATATGGCCCCATTACACATGTATGGACTGCAGGGCTACGGGACGCAGATACGCTAAGGGTCACATTGTTTGGAATATGACCACCCAAGGTTTGGGAGACCATATAAGTGAGTTGATTGGATAATGCTGTACTGTCACTCATCATGTCACCACTGTGTACACACAGGCCAATGGAGGGATCTGCTTTTTGCGCTATGATGACACCAACCCAGAAAAGGAGGAGGAGAAATACTTCACAGCCATCAAAGACATGGTGGAATGGTTGGGTATGTGTCAGACCTTTTATTTTTTTGCAAATGTAGCAGTACCACTAATTGACCTCTAGGTGGTGACATTTATCTTCTGGCTGGGAGTTGTTTGGTATCTTTTAAAGGAATTACCTGCAACTGTCACCTCCATTTTTTGAATATTATGGACACGTATATAAATATGGCTGAATTAAGCACAGCCTAGGTATCTCATTTGTTGCTAAAAGTGGCACCTATTATATTCCAGATGTGTTTAATTATTATTTATTTCAGGTACTTGTATAGCACCTTCAATTTACGCAGCACTTTACATATATATTGTACATTCACATCAGTCCCTAACCCTCAAGGGGTGTACAGTCTAAGGTCCCTAACCCTCAAGGGGTGTACAATCTAAGGTCCCTAACCCTCAAGGAGTGTACAATCTAAGGTCCCTAACCCTCAAGGGGTGTACAATCTAAGGTCCCTAACCCTCAAGGAGTGTACAATCTAAGGTCCCTAACCCTCAAGGGGTGTACAGTCTAAGGTCCCTAACCCTCAAGGGGCGTACAGTCTAAGGTCCCTAACCCTCAAGGAGTGTACAATCTAAGGTCCCTAACTTAAACTCATACATACACATACTAGGGACAATTTAGACAGGAGCCAATTCACCTACCAGCATGTCTTTTGGAGTGTGGGAGGAAACCCATGCAGGCACAGGGAGAACATGGAAACTTCAGGCAGGTGTACAGCCAGTTTACAGTCCTATAGACTTTAGGAGGGCCAGACTGTGACCAGGAGAAATAGAAACTGCCCCAGCTTCAGTAGACAATGTCTCAAGCCTGGTGGTTATTGGGAATAAAAAAATGACGTAACACCTGTGGTCAGTAGGAGGAGGAATAGTGCCCCATCATTGATAGTAGGAGGAATAATGCCCTATCATTGTGCCATGTCAGTGGAAGGAATCATGCCCCATCATTGGTGTCAGCGGGAGGAATAGTGTCCCATCATTGGTGTCAGCGGGAGGAATAGTGCCCCATCATTGGTGTCAGCGGGAGGAATAGTGTCCCATCATTGGTGTCAGTGGGAGGAATAGTGCCCCACCATTGGTGTCAGTGGGAGGAATAGTGCCCCACCATTGGTGTCGGTGGGAGGAATAGTGCCCCACCATTGGTGTCGGTGGGAGGAATAGTGCCCCACCATTGGTGTCGGTGGGAGGAATAGTGCCCCACCATTGGTGTCGGTGGGAGGAATAGTGCCCCACCATTGGTGTCGGTGGGAGGAATTGTGCCCCACCATTGGTGTCGGTGGGAGGAATTGTGCCCCACCATTGGTGTCGGTGGGAGGAATTGTGCCCCACCATTGGTGTCGGTGGGAGGAATTGTGCCCCACCATTGGTGTCGGTGGGAGGAATTGTGCCCCACCATTGGTGTCGGTGGGAGGAATTGTGCCCCACCATTGGTGTCGGTGGGAGGAATTGTGCCCCACCATTGGTGTCGGTGGGAGGAATTGTGCCCCACCATTGGTGTCGGTGGGAGGAATTGTGCCCCACCATTGGTGTCGGTGGGAGGAATTGTGCCCCACCATTGGTGTCGGTGGGAGGAATTGTGCCCCACCATTGGTGTCGGTGGGAGGAATTGTGCCCCACCATTGGTGTCGGTGGGAGGAATTGTGCCCCACCATTGGTGTCGGTGGGAGGAATTGTGCCCCACCATTGGTGTCGGTGGGAGGAATTGTGCCCCACCATTGGTGTCGGTGGGAGGAATTGTGCCCCACCATTGGTGTCGGTGGGAGGAATTGTGCCCCACCATTGGTGTCGGTGGGAGGAATTGTGCCCCACCATTGGTGTCGGTGGGAGGAATTGTGCCCCACCATTGGTGTCGGTGGGAGGAATTGTGCCCCACCATTGGTGTCGGTGGGAGGAATTGTGCCCCACCATTGGTGTCGGTGGGAGGAATTGTGCCCCACCATTGGTGTCGGTGGGAGGAATTGTGCCCCACCATTGGTGTCGGTGGGAGGAATTGTGCCCCACCATTGGTGTCGATGGGAGGAATTGTGCCCCACCATTGGTGTCGGTGGGAGGAATTGTGCCCCACCATTGGTGTCGGTGGGAGGAATTGTGCCCCACCATTGGTGTCGGTGGGAGGAATTGTGCCCCACCATTGGTGTCGGTGGGAGGAATTGTGCCCCACCATTGGTGTCGGTGGGAGGAATTGTGCCCCACCATTGGTGTCGGTGGGAGGAATTGTGCCCCACCATTGGTGTCGGTGGGAGGAATTGTGCCCCACCATTGGTGTCGGTGGGAGGAATTGTGCCCCACCATTGGTGTCGGTGGGAGGAATTGTGCCCCACCATTGGTGTCGGTGGGAGGAATTGTGCCCCACCATTGGTGTCGGTGGGAGGAATTGTGCCCCACCATTGGTGTCGGTGGGAGGAATTGTGCCCCACCATTGGTGTCGGTGGGAGGAATTGTGCCCCACCATTGGTGTCGGTGGGAGGAATTGTGCCCCACCATTGGTGTCGGTGGGAGGAATCGTGCCCCATCACTGGCGTCGGTGGGAGGAATCGTGCCCCATCACTGGCGTCGGTGGGAGGAATCGTGCCCCATCACTGGCGTCGGTGGGAGGAATCGTGCCCCATCACTGGCGTCGGTGGGAGGAATCGTGCCCCATCACTGGCGTCGGTGGGAGGAATCGTGCCCCATCACTGGCGTCGGTGGGAGGAATCGTGCCCCATCACTGGCGTCGGTGGGAGGAATCGTGCCCCATCACTGGCGTCGGTGGGAGGAATCGTGCCCCATCACTGGCGTCGGTGGGAGGAATCGTGCCCCATCACTGGCGTCGGTGGGAGGAATCGTGCCCCATCACTGGCGTCGGTGGGAGGAATCGTGCCCCATCACTGGCGTCGGTGGGAGGAATCGTGCCCCATCACTGGCGTCGGTGGGAGGAATCGTGCCCCATCACTGGCGTCGGTGGGAGGAATCGTGCCCCATCACTGGCGTCGGTGGGAGGAATCGTGCCCCACCATTGGCGTCGGTGGGAGGAATCGTGCCCCATCACTGGTGTCGGTGGGAGGAATCGTGCCCCACCATTGGTGTCGGTGGGAGGAATAGTGCCTCATATCCCTTGTAAATGTCTCTGGGCCTCCCACTGATCACTGTGCCGTTTACTCTGAGAAGCCCTAGATGATATTTTGTATAATATGTCACTTACACAAAGGACACTGTATGTCCCACACCTATGGCACTGGTTGTTGGTGGCTGTAATGTTATCGTGGGTCCCCAGCGTCTCTGAAACCCCCTGGATGTCTGTCCCCCATAGATGCCAGGACAAGAAGAGACGCCAGAGCAAACCTGTGAGAATTCCAAAGAGCTGAGACAGCCTGTTTCTGTTCTATTTCACCTCTCGCACATCTCTAAAAATTATTTCAAAATAATAAAAGATCACACAAAACATTGTCCATTTCCTTTTTTATGGTCAATAGAGACAAACAAGCCCTATAGGTTAAAAAAAAAAGTGTTACTTGCTGGCAGGAGGCAAAAATTGGGTTTCCTTTCTGCCAAGCAGCATTATGTTGTGTGGCAGGGCTGTACAAGTCAAGGGCTGCCCATAGATTATGCAATTTTTCTTTGGAAGGAATTGCTCTATTTCGCCATCAACACAGTCAGTGTTGATGAAGAAATCCCCCCCGCTGCGCTATTATGTTCTGCCTTTGGGGAGCCTTCCCTGCCGGCAGAACACAATGATCCTTGCTGGCAGCTATGGCCATCGGCAGTGATTGCATGCAAAAAATCAGACAGGCTGGTTGTACAACTAGCCTGCCCACAGATGGATCGAATCTCGGCCAGTCCCTTCTGCACCTGCCGAGATTCGATTCATCTATGGCTGGCATAAGGATGGAAAGAAATAATACCACTCCTTTGGCAGATAAACTGCTCAAATGACAGTAAATGTGCTTTTCATTTTTATATTTAGCTGTCTGTTTTTTCAAAGTTTTTCAAGGATTATATAAAATCTCACTGGTGCTTCCAGCCTCTTTCCAATCTCTAATGCAGCATAAAGATCCCTTAACCCACTGTGGTTTACACGAGCATGCTGAATTAGCCCGGGTTCACACTGATGTAGTGCGGAATTCGCAGTGTTTTGTGTGCAAATTCTTCACTGTGTCAGAATCGCACCCCGTTCATGCGAGCCGCTGCAGGTGTGTATGTTAACACCCCGAAAGTGGTCTGCAAAACGCGGTGTGATGTGCACAATTGGATCGTACAGGTGTGAATACCCATGGGATCTGATTCTAGTGGGGATCAAAAAAGGGTCCTGCATGTTTTTGGTGCGGTGCAATTAGAGCCATACAAAATGTACGGCTCCGATCGCACTGCACACAAGTCGCATGGGATTCACACAGGATTTCGGTGCGGTTCCTGTGCGAATCACATGCGATGTACAGCATATATGTGAATCAGGGCTCAAAGTGTTTTTCTATTCTTCATGTGTAGTGGTCCCAATGCAGGCAACCTGTGTTTCCACACCGGTCTCAAAAATATAATTTGCAGCATGTGTAACCACTTGAGTACCAGCTTATAATAGTTTTCAGTGCTGGGATTGTGTGACAAGTACTAAAAAAAAAAATAAAAAAAGGAAACACATCTGGGTACAATGTTGCTTTATTTATTTCAGGTACTTATATAGCACCATCAATTTGCGCAGCACTTTACATATATATTTTACAGTCACATCAGTCCCTAACCCTCAAGGGGCGTACAATCTAAGGTCCCTAACCCTCAAGGGGCGTACAATCTAAGGTCCCTAACCCTCAAGGGGCGTACAATCTAAGGTCCCTAACCCTCAAGGGGCATACAATCTAAGGTCCCTAACCCTCAAGGGGCGTACAATCTAAGGTCCCTAACCCTCAAGGGGCGTACAATCTAAGGTCCCTAACCCTCAAGGGGCGTACAATCTAAGGTCCCTAACCCTCAAGGGGCGTACAATCTAAGGTCCCTAACCCTCAAGGGGCACACAATCTAAGGTCCCTAACCCTCAAGGGGCGTACAATCTAAGGTCCCTAACTCTCAAGGGGCGTACAATCTAAGGTCCCTAACCCTCAAGGGGCACACAATCTAAGGTCCCTAACCCTCAAGGGGCGTACAATCTAAGGTCCCTAACCCTCAAGGGGCGTACAATCTAAGGTCCCTAACTCACATTCATACATACTAGGGACAATTTAGACAGGAGCCAATTCACCTACCAGCATATCTTTGGAGTGTAGGAGGAAACTGGAGTACCCGGAGGAAACCCATTCAAGCTCAGGGAGACCAGACAAACTCCAGGCAGGTGGTACCGTGGTTGGGATTTGAACCGGCAACCCTAGTACTGCCAGGCAGACGTGCTAACCACTTAGTCACTCTGCCGCCAATTTTATTAAGACAGAACTTTCTTTTGGCTGTATTTAATAACCACCACCTTTTATATATCTTACTATACATATTTTGGGAAAAAAAGACCCAGTGCAGAAACCCCTAAAAAGACTCCCAAACAGTGATCTCATTTTTGGCTGCAGGTTTTTTTTTTTTTTTTTTTTTTTTATTTGTTTGGAAATGAAGAAACATAACATGATGGTACTGAGTAAGTTAAATACGGAGCGCTAGTTACTTTAATGTACAGATCATACAAAGAGGAAGTGAAGGAGTTAATGTACTGTGTCACATACATTGGCAGGATGGAGATAAGGATGTTAATGTTCAGTAGGTGAACATTAATAGGTTTATTATACAGGTCATTTGATGGGTTAATATACAGATCATTTGATCTGTTGTAAGGGGGAGGGATCAATAGATAAACCGTACCATGTGATCACTGTGATGACTGGTTTTATAGTGATTACATGGTACCCAGGCCCTTAGTTCGACTGGGAACATAGCAACTACCGGGTGGATCAGCTGCCCATCAGCTATATATACATTACGGTGTTTTTTTTTGGTTTTTTTGTTTAATTGCACTGGGTAAATACAGGGCCACTGATCCGCCCTTGAAAAACGGTTACGGAGGATTAATATGGAATCCCCATGAACAAACAAAACCAGCGCTCAAATCTTCATGCAGACTAAGATAACAGAAACTGTCATTCGTAGAGGTGCAGCTGTTAAAGATCGGGAAATCTTGATACTGGTGAACAAAAGCAAAACCGGGTGCACTCTCTTCGGGCATTAACGTAGCAAACCAAGAATTTATTATAAAGCATAAAAATGCATACTCACAAACCAAAGGGGGATAACAACAAACCATAATAACAGTCCACAGTGACGATAGACCCTTAGTAAGGTAAGCTAACGTGTTTCGGGAGACAAACTCCCTTCATCAAACCTCAAACTAGTAATCAACTAATTCTGCAATATTCAATGTTTGCATTGTGTCAGAGCCTGGACTTCTATTTTTCTTTCTTATGATGGACTGTCCTCAGTTCCTGTGTTTGTGTCCATCACGGTTTTAGAATGAAAGGTGATGATGAGAGGTCTCCAGGAGACTTTCAGGACTGTGTTAGAGAAGATATATGTCTGGAGGGATCCGGAAGGGCCCGTGTATTGTGCTGTATTCTTTATTAATCTGTTTCTTTCCTGTGGCAGGATACAAGCCTTACGCCGTGACACACGCCTCTGATAACTTCGACCAGCTGTATGAGTGGGCGGTGGAGCTCATTAAAAGGTGAATAGTCCATCAGGGAGACTTTATTTGGGTGGCAGGATGCTGAAAACAGAGAGGCCCAAAATAGCTGTAAAGATATAACAATTGCCTGCTTTTATCATCTCTGTCCAGAAGTTGTTTTCTGCAAAACTGGGGGAACTTCCTGACAGCCAATCTGTCTGCATGGGTTTTTTTTTTGTTATACAGGACTCTGTTAAGTCCCGTACAAAGCCATCGAACAATAATCTGATCGTTAGTACACAGCTGTCGTCTGAAATCATTTGAAGGGACAAGCACGGAAATTTTTTTTCCGTACGATACCAGATCATACGATTTACATTTAATCAATACTGTTTTCGTCCGAAAAATACAATATAAATACATTACATCACTTCTGAATTTTTGATCTGTAGTACAAGAATTTTCATAACTTTCATAACTTCTTCACTTTTAATAGGAGACTTGCATGCACAACTTCAAATGGACGATCATTTGTCCAATATTCTCATCATGTGTACAGGGCTTTAAACAAGATCCTTTAACAACCTGATCCAATAAAAGGATATTCCAACTTTTCTTAGATGCTGGAGAATTAAAGGGTAACTCCACTAACACCACTGGGGGAAAAATGGCAAAAATATAGTATTGCGTACACAATTGTGACACACGTCATATTGAGAGTTATTAAAAATGACCTTTCCTTTTAAATCTGCAGCGCTGTCATTTTCTGTAAAAGGCAATGCAACATGGCAGCCTGGAGGCATTCTGTACAGAGTTGTACAGTACACCCTCCAGAAATGTCATATCTGCTTTGTGTGATAGGCTCCCTGATTTTTCCAAAAGCCTGCACCAAGTTACAAGTCAGATTTTGATCATCCCCTCCCAACAAAAATATCAGGTCTAAGGCTAGGTTCACGTATGTACGGGTGGTTCCGCTGCGGATCTGCACAAAAATCGACCCACACAGAAGAATGCGGACCCACGGGCAGGTGCCATTAATTCTAATGGCATGCCGCCCGCATTGGAAATCGCAACCGCACTGGAAACCAAGGTTCCCGTGCGGGCTGCGTATTCAGAAAAAGTGCACAGACCTTCTTCCACGGGAGTCCATTCAAATGGATAGGCGCTCGTGTCCGCGCAAAATGCGGCCCGCAGGAACGCGGCTATGTGAACCAAGGGTAAAGGGATGCAGACCCTGCCACTCTACTAGTTAGAATCCTCCAAGTTTAGCAGCTGAATGATTCTGCAATCACTCCCATTCACATCCACTCTGCAGATGGTCACAGACAAACACCTATTGCTTAAAGCGGTAGTAAACAACAAAAAATACATTTAAAAAAAAGTATTTTCCCTGCAAGTTAAGAGCAGAATGTGCTTGTATGTATCGCATACTAGCACATTATGAAAGACTTACCTGAAAATGAAGCCCTCCTGTGGAGCACTATAATGGCTCCCCGGGGCTTCCATTTTCACCCGGTCTTCCTTTTGGGTTCATGGGCTGCAGCCATTTGACTGGCCGAGCTGCAGTGACATAGTCTCAGCCATGGCACGGCTCTCTCAACGGATGGCACGCCATCCATTGAGAGTGCAGTACGCATGCGCCGGTGCCATCACTGGTGCTTTTAAAATAAATATCTCCTAATCGGTGAACTTTTAGGAGATATTTACAGTACCTACAGATATGCCTTATTAAAGTAACGCTGGATGTTTTTACAACGGCTGTTTTTGGCGGTTTTTTTTTTTTTCTACAGCCAGTAAACTCCCCCGCATGTTATCCTATGTGTCCATGCACACATGGTCTTTAATCAGCGTTTTTGGCAGGGGCGTGTTAAAAAAAGAAAAGTAAACACTGCTAAACCCTAATGCAATAACGCTAAAAAAACTTGCATTTTTAATGCGACTTTACACAGCTAATGCTGCCAGCGTTAAAATGCCCAGTGTGCATGGAGCCTTGAATAACAACCGGAATCTGCAACAAAGTTTGTTAAAATCCCTGCAATGTACGTACATCACCCAAAGGGGAATGTGTTTTTTTTTTTTTTTTTTTTAACAAAAGGAGTTACTTTTTAAAGCTCCTGGTTTCTAACATCAAAAAAATAGCCAGCTGATTCATGCGGGCAGTTTTGTCGTGTTGCTTATACAAAAGACAATGTATATGCCAGACCTGCAGCACTGGTTGTTGGTGGCTGTAATGTCATCTTAGGTCCCCAGCGTCTCTGAAACCCCCTGGATGTCTGTCCCCCATAGATGCCAGGACAAGAAGAGACGCCAGAGCAAACCTGTGAGAATTCCAAAGAGCTGAGACGGCCTGTTTCTGTTCTATTTCACCTCTCACACATTTTTCTATAAATTAATTTCAAAATATACCTAGAGATCACACAGCATATGATCCGGAGTATTTCTTTTCTGTTTGCATGTTTACAGGCAATAGAAACTAATGAGCCCCATAGGTTAAAAAAAGGAAAAAAAAATTATTTCCTCCTTTTTAAAGCTGAACTTCAGGCAAGCAAAACACAATATAAAGTGTAAGTTCACCTTTTCACAAAAAATGAACAGCCTGCAGACTTTTGGTATATGTTGTGCAGCCCTCGGGTCTCATCAGTCTGTACTGGGAACATTGATTACGGTAACAGCATTGATCTCTTACTAGCCTCATGTAACATGTTCCCAGTTTCGTATTGTCTTCTGCAGCATTTTCCCTGCCAACAATGTATCCTGTCCACACTCTCTGACCTTCATTTCCTCTATTATTTAGGCAGTTTAGAGCCCTCAAGTATTATATACTTTAAACATTATATGCGGCCCTCTGGTGATGTCAGGGGCCTCATTTGAGCACCCCTTTAGCTCATAGGTTGACGATCACTGCCTTACACCCTCCCCACCCCCACCTCACTGGTTTTTATTTGCCAGGAGTTGGGTTTTAAACCTATTATTATTATTATTATTATTATTATTATTTACAGTATTTATAAAGCGCCAATAGTTTGCTCAGCGCTGTACATTACAAAGGGGGACAGAACATGTGACAGAACAATACCAATACAATGTGATACACGAGGGGTTCGAGGGCCCTGCTCTTTCGAGCTTACAATTTAGGAGGGAGGGGATGGTGGTACAGGAGGAGATAGCTGTGGAGGATGGAGTGGTAGGAAGAGTGGAGGAGGTCGGCAAGTTAGCAGGGGGTTGGGTAGGCTTCCCTGAAGAGATGGGTTTTCAGGGTGCGCCTAAAGGAGAGGAGAGTAGGTGATAATCTGTTGGGTTGGGGCAGGGAGTTCCAGAGGATGGGTGACACCCTGGGGAAGTCCTGGAGGCGGGCATGGGAGGAGGAGACCAGGGAACTAGAGAGAAGGAGGTCTTGTGAGGAGCGGAGTGTGCGTGTTGGGTGGTACTTGGATATTAGGTCAGTGATGTAGTTCGGGGCAGTATGGTGGACAGCTTTGTACGTCAGCGTTAGGATTTTGAATTTGATCCGTTGCGCAATCGGAAGCCAGTGGAGGGATTGGCAGAGGGGGGTGGCGGAGACAGAGCGGTTGGAAAGGTGAATGAGTCTGGCAGCCGTATTCAGGATGGACTGAAGCGGGGATAGCCAGCGGCGAGGCAGGCCAGTGAGGAGGGAGTTGCAGTAGTCGAGTCGTGATATGATGAGGGAGTGGATGAGCTGTTTAGTGGTTTCTGGGGTTAGGAACGTGCGGATTTTGGCGATGTTGCGGAGGTGGAGTCTGCACGAGTTTGTTAAAGATTGGACTTGGGGCTGGAAGGATAGGTTGGAGTCCAGAATGACACCCAGTACTCTGGCCTGCAGGGCGGGTTTGATGGTAGCGTTGTTGGATGTGACGGAGAAATCAATGGGGGGTGGTATCTGGGCTGGGGGGAAGACAAGAAACTCGGTTTTGGAGAGGTTCAATTTAATGAAGTGGAGCGACATCCAGTCTGATATGTTGCTCAGTAGGTGTGTGATTCGGGCTGAGACCAAGGGGGTGAGGTGGGGGGTTGAGAGATAGATTTGTGTGTCGTCGGCATAGAGGTGGTAGTTGAAGCCGTGAGAGTGTATGAGTTGGCCAAGGGAGGAGGTATAGATGGAGAAGAGAAGGGGCCCAAGGACAGAGCCTTGAGGGACCCCAACAGAGAGGGGGAGTGAGGGGGAGGTGGTAGCATTATAGGTAACGCTGAAGGAGCGTTGACAGGTAGGATGAGAGCCAGGAGAGAGCAGAATCTCTGAGGCCGAGGGAGTGTAGTTTTTTGAGGAGGAGGGGGTGGTCGACTGTGTCGAAGGCCGCAGAGAGGTCAAGGAGTAGGAGCACTGAATAGTGGCCATTAGCTTTGGCGGTTAGCAGGTCGTTGGAGAGTTTGAGTAAGGCAGTTTCGGTGGAGTGTAGGGGACGGAAGCCGGCTTTTTAAGTATGGGGGTGATGTGTGCATGTTTCAGAGGGGAGGGGAAAGTGCCTGAGGAGAGGGAGCGATTGAAGATGTGGGTGAGGGAGCGTAGGATGGAGGAGGAGGAAGGTCGTAGGAGTTGTGAGGGGATAGGGTCGAGGGGGCAGGTGGTGAGGTGGGCATCAGAGAGGATCTTGGAGACTTCCTCGATGGTAGTAAGGTCAAAGGTGCGGAGTGTGGGGGGAGCTTCAGTATGAGGAATGTAGGGTGGGGTGGAAGAGGAGGTCAGAGCAGTGGTGGGGCCGTGGGAGAGGGGTGATGAGGGGGTAGCTGAGTGAGGGTGAAAGGGGTTGGAGAGAGTTTGAGCAGCGACGAAGTCCCTGCGGGTTATGTCGAGGGGGAGGGGGGATAAGGGGGTAGCTGTGTGAGAGGGGACGGTTTGAGAGGGTGTGTGAGTTGCGGCAATGTCCTTGCGAATTGTGTCAATCTTGTTTTTGAAGTGATTGGCAATCTCAAGGGCAGTGAGTGAGGTGCTGGGTGGAGGTGGGGGTGGAGAGAGTAGAGAGTTGAAGGCAGAGAAGAGTCGGCGAGGATTGGAGGAGAGGGCCTTGATGAGGGTCAAGAAGTAGGCCTGTTTGGCAGCATGGAGGGAGGAGGTGTAGATGTGGAAGGCAGATTTGTAGCGGGTGAAGGCTTGTTGGGATTTGGTTTTGCGCCATAGTCGCTCCAGGGCACGACTTTGTCGTTTGAGGGTTTTGGTGTGATCAGTCTGCCAGGGCTGGAGCGGTCGGGGTCTGATGTTGCGTGTGGTTAAAGGCGCTAGTGAGTCAAGGGCTGTTGAGAGCGCATTGTTGTAGGCGGTCAAAGCCAAGTCAGGGCAGGACAGGGGGAGGATGCGGTCGTGGAGTTGATCAGCTACAGAGTGGAGGGGGGCAGGGTTAAGGTTGCGGAGGTTACGGCTGGTAGTAGTGTGACATTTGGAGGGGTAGGCGTTGGAGGACGAGGAAATAGAGAAGGTGATCAGGTTGTGGTCAGGAGAGAGGGAAGGGGGTGTTAGTGAGGTTGTGGGGAGCGCAGCGGTTGGAGAAGACAAGGTCCAGGATATTTCCGTCGGAGTGGGTGGTGGATTGTATGCACTGTGCAAGTGCAAAGGAGGAGGTTAGGTGGAGGAGACGGGCTGTGTCTGGGTTGTCGAGGTTGACAGGGATGTTGAAATCCCCAAGGATGATGGTGGGTAGCTCAGAGGAGAGGAAGAAGGGTAGCCAGGAGGAGAAGTCATCCAGGAAGCTGGGTATGGATCCAGGAGGCCGGTATATCACAGCAATCTTCAGGGGGGTTGGGGAGAATAGTCGGACGCAGTGGGCCTCGAAGGAGGAGAAGGATAGGGAGGGGGGGTTTGGGAGGACTCGGAAGGTGCTCTGCGGTGACAGGAGCAGACCAACCCCACCACCTTTACGACCGTTAGGCCTGGGTGAGTGGGTCCAGGTGAGACCTCCGTAGGAGAGTGCAGCAGGGGAGGTAGAGTCAGTGGGCTGGATCCAGGTTTCCGTGATCGCTAGGAGGTTGAGGGAGCGGGAAACAAAGAGGTCGTGGATGGCGGTAAGCTTGTTGCACACCGATCGGGCGTTCAGGAGTGCACATGAAAATGGGGGGTAGATTTTAGGGAGCAGGGGGACAGATACTAAGTTGT